>NC_089203.1:2733766-2891266 GCF_963930695.1 Labrus bergylta | reverse complement strand
ACATGTAGGTTAGTTTGTCTATCAACAGTTATTAAAAATGTTTCCTGCAGGTTTAGTTCGGGGTGATTCAAAGCTAGAATATGTGACATTCTGAATATTCATGAGGAGAAAATGTGAAAATATATTGTGGAGTAAAGACTTCCTAAAAAGAGATTGAATTAAGAGATTCGACTCGGTTGGTTGGTTCTTGACTACCAGCATATTTCTAATAAGCTCCATGAGCAGACACGTGCTCAGACTAGGAGGGCGTTCACACTTGAAGAAAACTCCTGATATTTCCCGGAGGAGCTGCACGTGTGAATGCAAGCAAGTCAAATTTTTCGCTCGGACTTCACCCCAAGTTTCTCCTGCCAGACCCCCAGCAAGTCCGAGTGGGCTGAGAGCGCAGCAGGATATTCACCTCGAGCCTATAGGAGGAGGGGGAGTGATGTTTCTATACTGTGACTGGAGTCAGTGCAGTCTGTCCATGAGTGCTACGATGATCTCCATGTTATTAAAAAGTCAGTATGTTGGTCTCTGATCCTTTGTTGATGTCATTCTGTTGAACTACACATAGCAAATATTCTCCCCCCCCTCCTGTCCAGGGGGAAAGTAGTTAACAGTTCTTACCGGTACTACTACCACAACCTTCACATTATTAAACTCCCCTTGGCTTCAGGACTCCTTAAAAAAATGTTTCATTATTTAAGTTCTTATATGGAGTAGAAGGAAATTTGTTAACTTGTTTTCTTTCATCCAAAGTAGGTTAATTCAACATCTGAACAGTTGTCTTCTGTCTTTGACTTTTCACTAAAAGATCACATTTTTATTAGTAAAATCTCTTAACATTTCTCCTTCAATGTGCAAAATGATGGATTTTTCCAATAACCACGACAAAACACTTCAAACACTTTCCAAAGAGGCCTTTAAAATCTGTTCTTTTAGTGTCCAATGTTCTGAAAAGTCAAAGACAGAAAACACCTACACCTTTTTATACACAGTGTCAATTTATTCTGATATCCTTCTACTCCATAGGTTCCGTCTTGTCCCGTTGTAAATGACATGAATAAATTCTGTGGTGAAACTGAACGTCCCTGAACAATAAATCAAACGCACCCTCTGATTGAAGAAAAGCGCAATCGTCACCTTTCATTCAGCCCGTCTGAGCTGCTGTGTGTGTGTTGTTGGGATGACACAAAATGTCATGAAGCATCACAACTTCTCTGCAATTTATTTTACTTGGGAGGTTTGACAACAAACGTCTGACTGCCAATAGCCCACGGCGCTGGATATCAGTCAGTTGCAGCCTATAGCGGGCTGGAGGAAGCTTGCATGATGGTTCTATCTTAATCCAAAATGTAGTGTTTTGTCAATTGTACTTTGTCTCTCTTTATATTTCTGTCTGTAACTTTGTGATTTTGCTGCTGCCTGTCTTGGCCAGGTCTCCCTTGAAAAACATGTTTTTAATCTCAATGGGACCAACCTGGTTAAATAAAGGTTAAAAAAAAACCCAACTGACGCGCTTCAGAGGCAAAATACAGATCGACTTACTGTATCAGACAACAATAAGGAGAAAACGTGTTGTTTAATAGATAACACAATGTTTTCAGATGTATTTTATGCTGGAAGTGCGACTGGACTGGTTTTGAATGTGGCAGCTGCTCTCCGCTGTTTCCAGTACCGCCACTAAATCTTTTAGTGGTAAGCAGTAACGGACTGTAATGGCATACTTTCACCCCCGCTCCAGTCTGACAGGGATCCCACTGTGAGGTGCATGTGTGAACAGTCAGGAGAATATCAGGAGCAGTCCTCCTGAAATGATCTAGATACTATCAGGAGTGCAGATGTGAAAACGGCTTAGGATCAATATTAGAGATGCTGAAAACTGGAGAGAGGTTAGAACGCAGAAAGGTTTACAGACCAATGCAGAGCTGGATAAACACTGAAGCTTCAGAGTCCACCACATGGTGACCTGCGTGAGCATCGACTCTAGAGAGGGGGGGGGGGGGGGGGGTTTAAGTTTGATTTTAGACTGATTCTAAACATTGTGCTATAAGCAAGAGGGAGACGATAAGAGTACAGATCTTTGTATTTGTGTTGTTGCTCTTACACTTACTTCATGATAGGCTCTGAGGATTTTTGCCCCAAAATGTTTGAAGAGCAGAAAAGCCAAACAGCCTTTAATTAGGATGCTTTATTTCATTTTGGAAGGACAGAATGAAAAACAAGCTGTGAAAGACCGGAGCCACCGACTGTACCCTGATCCAAGAGGAGACTGCCAGCCCCTCAGTGTGTGTGTGTGTGTTTTAGAGGGCGTAGTGTTGGCACTGCTCTGAAGGTTTACTGATCAACTGACCTCCTTTCTCTCTCTGTCTGCATCGGGGGGGGGGGGGGGGGGGGGGGGGGGGGCTGCGCTCGCTGAAGCAGCAGGTTCAGAAATGAAAAACAACAAAAACACTGATGATTTTTATGGATTTTTTTTTTTTAGATAATGCCGCTGCTGCAGGATGTGGCTCGCTCGATTCATTGTGCCAAAAACTAAAACAAAAGAGGAGGATGGAAAGTTGCAGATGAGGAGGAGGAGGAGGAGGAGGAGAGGACAACAGAGGGATGAAACGAGGGGCTAGAGTAAGACCTGCTTTTAACTACATGTTCACATGTTCATGATGTCATTAGAGTTAGTTCTTATCATGCTGATTTGTGTCCAAGTGCTCACTGTTCTGAGAACTTTAGTTTTAATGAGCTATTTGACGCTATAAAAAGGTGGTGAAGCTGCATGATTAACAGCTCTGTTGACAAATGAGGCTCCTGCAGCGCTGTGTGCAGCAGATCATCAGAGTAGAGGAGCAAACACTAAACACCAGAGTCATTGAACTTTCCATAACTGTGAGTGTCTGCTAGTACCCACCTGAGTGTCTGCTAGTACCCACCTGAGTGTCTTCTAGTACCCACCTGAGGTTTACAGTGTCAGTTCCACAGCTCCACTGCTGGATCCCTTCTGCACATGTCTTGAACACCAAATAACATCCCCAGTGTAAGATGTCAGCTGGACGCTGGGATGTTTTGGCTTCAGTTTTGTTCAATTGAAGGCAAGCTTATTTATATGTTGCACACTTGTACACAAAAAACCAAGCGTGCATGGGTTTTTATGATTATTCTTTTACTTCGGTCTGAAACACAGAGACACAAACGCATCAACTCAGTGTGGCTGCACACTCTCGGACATCTGGATCAACTGAGCTACGCATGGCATCAAAGATCTGTGCCCCTGTGCTGCCCAGAGCTGCCCCAAAAGTGCCTGTGTGATACTTCTTCAATTTGACTCACAAATGTACCAACTAAAATATCACGGTGCCTTTGTACAGGAATATCTAACCTGTATGATGAACAAGATAATAAAATAAAATATCAAAAACAATATATGAGACTGGGGGGGTGCCTAGTGTCCATGAACATGCCTGATATTAATGCAGGCCCCACATATATAACACCTTTCTGATGGCAGGTTCAACTCAAAGAGCTTTAGGGGCATAAAAATCATTTCATGCACTTTATAAAATAATAATATATCTGCATGCATACAAAAAATGCACTGTTTCAACTCACTGCATACACCATGTAGTTACAAACGTGTGCCCAAGCAAAATGTGCAACAGAGTGTGTGTGACAGAGTCGACTGAAGAGGGGACAACAATTGCAGAAAGTATTTTAAGAAAAGCTGATAAACAAAATAATCTGTACGATGTTGTCGTTGTCACTGCACAAAGAGCAACATGTCTGACGTAATATCTGGGACAGATCAATCAATCAAACTTTATTTATATAGCACATTTCAGAGAAATTAAATTACAGTTCAAAGTGCTTTAGAAGACTGCAGAAAAGTTATTGACAAAAAAGTAGTTTATAAAATCATTGAGAGACTAATGCACACCAATAAGAATACAAAAAATATATATATAAAAATTAAAAAATAAAATACGACACATAAAAGCAGTAAGATATTAAAATTAATACATAGGTGAAGAATATTTAAAATTGTAGTATAAAAAAGACAATACAAT
This sequence comes from Labrus bergylta, assembly GCF_963930695.1. Taxonomy (NCBI): domain Eukaryota; kingdom Metazoa; phylum Chordata; class Actinopteri; order Labriformes; family Labridae; genus Labrus; species Labrus bergylta. The sequence continues at coordinate 2,887,226 of NC_089203.1, read as the reverse complement.
AATGTTCAGATGTGAATTTATATAAAGCACTATATAAAAGCCAGACTGAATAAATGAGTTTAAATGAGTTTTAAGACTGCGTTTAAAAATCTCAATATTCTTGGCTCCTCGCAGACCCTCAGTTCTACTTTAGAAGTCGACTAAGTGGAAACAAGATGGGTGGTTTGGTTCAACGTACAGCAGAGTGCATCAATGGCTGTTTGTATTTAAGTTTGTCATTAATATCAGATGAGCATATTTTACATTCATGGTCGGTTGTGTGTGTGTGAATAAAAGGTTAAAAAAGGTTTTACTTAGACAGAGAGATAGACTAGAAGAGGAAGAAGGGATGAGGGAGGGAGAAGTGGAGGTCTGTGGATGAGGATATTGATTTGGGAATACGGTGTTTCCTCCTGTCGTGTCTGTTCGGTTGTTGTTGTGTTCCCAGCAGAGAGTTTATCTGAAGTATCTGGATCTAAGTGAATTACTGCAGCCGAGATAAGCAGCCCGGGCCGCCCGCTTTCAGGACAATCAGATCTGCATCAAGGTCTCAGGGCATTTTTATTGACCATCCGAGGGTCCCCGTGGAGTTAATATAGAGGTTGTATTTAGGTGGACCTGTGTGTGTGTGTGTGTGTGTGTGTGTGTGTGTGTGTGTGTGTGTGTGTGTGTGTGTGCGTGGCATTTAATCCCTGCTCTTTTCATGTGGTTGCTAAGTTACTCTGCCAAAGGTTCACATCAACACTTTTTTATTGGCTTGAGCACACACTCACGCAGAGACAAACACCGGGCCATTGTGTGTCGGCCTGGTCATTTCCCACAAGAGCCGCTTGAGTGTTGTGTAGTTGTTGAGTGGATGAGTGTGAATATTTGAGTGTGATTCACTTTTTATTGGCCCTGCTCACTGCAAAGTGATACGAATGCGTTTGACTGGCGGCTGGTTACTCGTGAGTCGGTGTTGTTGTTTTTTTTGTGTGTCTCTAAACGTGCGCTGCTGCATTTGCGACAGTACAGGTTATAGTGATGCATCGTTTCCCCTCCCACTTGCTCAGGGTGAATATTTCTGCTGCGTCCTCACATCAGGAAAACTTCTGGGTGAAGTCAGGTAGTAAAAAAAAAGTGTCTGTTTTGCGTTCACACATATACCGATATTCAAAGGATATTTTGAGGAGTTGTGTGCATGTGTGAAATCATCGTCTTAAGTAGAAGCACTCTTAGGCCTCCAGATGTCCACCTGCCATTTTTTTCGGGCAGAAAAGCGATGGCTGTGCGCTCGGGAGTGTCAGCATGAAGCGTTTGTGCGCTGAGAAGAAAAGCGCTGCACGTCTGTGTCCTGTCTCCATGACAACAGTCTGTTGACGACGGCCGCTGTATGACCGACACTGCTTTGTTTCTTTTTACTGCATGTTTTATATTTGAGATAGTTTTTTACCCGAGCAGACACGGAGCAGAGAGGATGTGGGTACAAGATACGACCCGTAGGAGGCTAAACTACAGGGAATATCAAACATTTTGAAAAGAGGACCTGTGACGTCAACAGTGCCTTTCTGAAAAGTTGAATGATTTTCATCTTGAGCGCTCGGAGTGGCCGTACAAAAACGGCAGAGGGCTTGTAAAAAAGATGCAGGGTGCTGAGAAAAAAAACGCTATGTGAACATGTGGCCTTAGGGCGCACTCACACTCACACTGCTCAGGACTAACAGGTCGTAATACAACAAATGGCTTTACGTAATCATGAAGCATGCTAGCTTTACAAGGCAGGCGGATTCAAACAATGAAATTAAAAGAGACATTGGAGAACAACACAGAGAACATGACAGCTACTTTACTGACTGTGTGTCTATTCTGAGTCATGTTAGTCAGATAAAGACTCCTGAATGAAGGATGTCCACGTTGTGTACCTGAGCATGTACTTGTGCATGAACTGTGCCGTGCTGAAGCACACCTCTTCAAAGCGTGCCAGGGCAAAGGAAGTGTACCATGCTTGAGCACAGGTCGGAGCACTCACACTCAATTAAAGGAATTGGACTTTAGGGATGAAGCGTTCTTGGGCATGGTACAGATTGCCCAGTGAGAGTGGGCCCTTAGTTGGGCTGTTTTTTAAGACATCACATGATTACTGTTCTCAACAGTGAGAGTGAGAGTTCAACAGTGTGGTTCTGGAAATAAAAATCGGCATAAAAATCTGATTTGATTTTCAGCCATGAAGTCATAACCATCACAGGTAGACTGACTAGAGAAGCAGACGCTCAAATGCCACAAAAAGTTTTAATTGATCACAAGTTTTGTGACAATGAATGAAAAAGTATTGTGCCTTTGCCTTTCTCAGTTTGTTTATCTTTTTTTTGTGCTGAATCAAATGTTAGTTACGAGTATTTGTGAAGTCAAACTCCCTCAGGGTTTGTTGTTCTTAGCACTGTGTTCACTGTGTTTATAGCACATTATCAAAACACTGATTTTCACTTCATCAGCAAGGTGAGCTACCCTGCACTGCTCTGCAACGCTATCGTTCTCTTCGTCTGAGTGTGTGTGTGTGTGTGTGTGCATGTGTGTGTGTGTGTGTGCGTGTGCGTGTGTGTGTGCGTGTGTGTATGTGTTTGAGTGTGTGTGTGTGTGTGTGTGTGCGTGTGTGTGTGTGTTTGAGTGTGTGTGTGTGTGTGTTTGAGTGTGTGTGTGTGTGTGTGCGTGTGTGTGTGTGTGTGAGCGTGTGTGTGTGCGTGTGTGTATGTGTTTGAGTGTGTGTGTGTGCGTGTGCGTGTGTGTGTGTGTTTGAGTGTGTGTGTGTGTTTGTGTGTGTGTCTGAGAGTGTGTGTGTGTGTGTGTGCGTGTTTGTGTGTGTGTTTGAGTGTGTGCGTGTGTGTGTGTGTTTGAGTGTGTGTGTGTGTGTTTGAGTGTGTGCGTGTGTGTGTGTGTTTGAGTGTGTGTGTGTGTGTGTGTGTGTGTGTGTGTGTGTGTGCATGTGTGTTTGAGTGTGCGTGCATGTGTGCATGTGTGTTTGAGTGTGTGTGTGTGTGTGTGTGTGTGTGTGTGTGTGCATGTGTGTTTGAGTGTGTGTGTGTGTGTGCATGTGTGTTTGAGTGTGCGTGCATGTGTGCATGTGTGTTTGAGTGTGTGTGTGTGTGTGTGTGTGTGTGTGTGTGTGTGTGTGTGTGTGTGCATGTGTGTTTGAGTGTGTGTGTGCGTGAATGTGTGTGTTTGTGTGTGTGTGTGTGTGTGTGTGTGTGTGTGTGTGTGCGTGCGTGCGTGTTTGTGTTTGTGTTTGTGTGTGTGTGTCGGGCGTGTGTGTGTGTGTTTAAGTGTGTGTGCGTGTGTGTGAGTGTGAGTGTGAGTATGTGTGTGTTGGGGCACTGGTGACACAGTGGTTAGTGTGCGCGTCCCATGTACAGAGGCTGTAGTCCTCAACATGGGCGGCCCGGGTTCGAATCCAGCCTGTGGCTCCTTTCTCGCATGTCGTTCCCCACTCTCTCTCTCTCTCCCTGATTTCTGACCCTATCCACTGTCCTATCTCTACATTAAAGGCACAAAAGCCCCCAAAATAAAAAATAAATAAAATGCGTGTGTATGTGTGTTGGAGTGTGTGTGTGCGTGGAGTTTCTAAGGTTAGCTCCTCATCATCATCATCATCATCATCCTCCTCGCTCTGCAGTTTATTTTTTCCACTGGCAGGATGAGAAAAGTTTCATGAGCGTCTTGTGTCGTCTTCCTCAGAGTCAAATTAGTTTGTGAAAATCTGTCAGTCTGTCGCTAAGAAGTGTCAGCTGCTTAGCGACAGCAGATCCTGAGCCGCGGGGTCTTGTCACACACACACACACACACACACACACACACACTCTTGTGCAAACACACACACACACACACACACACACACACACACACACACACACACACACAGGCCAAAACTGTGAGAAACACACAGGATCTGCCATGTACACACTTCAGACTGTGTGTGTGTGTACATGCCTTTACTGTATGCTCATTCTCTCTCTCTCTTTGCACCCTCCTCCCCACACACACAGCTGTGCTCCCCGCCTCCCTCGCCTGAACATCAGCAGGGGTGATCTGTCTTCCCCAGTCTCACCTGAGGGCGAGCTGCGAGCGCCTGCAATCTGTCGGCTGTCACTCTCCATCACTTTTCAATCGTCATTCCCCTCCGATACACACGAGGCAGAGCCCGGCTGTGACAACTCTTTAAAGACTTTCAGATCAACTTGAGTCATTTGACTGCAGCTCAACAGCTGCTCGCTAATGAGGGGACCTTGATGTTGGGAGGCCTGGCCCTGCATGCACTCCATCTTTGTTTCTCCCTCTTTATTTTTGTCTCATCTTTTCACTTCTTTCAAAACCTTTCAAACCTGCGTGCTGAGAAGAACTGCGGGTGACTAACAGGTTCACTAACAGGTGTTCAAAGGCAGTCTTTAGCTTCTGAAATGTGATGTAAATCTGAGTGAAACATCGTTTCAGCAGGTGTGATTTAATATTCAACCCTTTCGGGATTAGACTGATAATGACAGGTGGGCATCTCTCTCAAATAAAAAACAACAATTTGTAATCTCCAAATTAAAAAAACAACTTTCAACAGGGACAATAGCATCTCATGTCTCATGTCCACAGGTCGCCCCGGTCTCCTGCTCATAGCTCTATGTAAGTTTGACAGCGGGGCTAGTGCATTACGGCACTAGCCAGTTAGCCCGTCTTGGTACTGTTTGCTCGGTTTATTTTCAGAATAAAACACTCCGTCTTCACAGTTGAGAACAATGCGACCTTGCGTCATGACTTGGTCTGTTTAGTTTAGTTTTTCACAGTTTAGATGTATTTATCTTTTAGGTATCATTCTTCCCTAGTGTTGCTGGTTGTTCCCTTGTGTGTTTCCTAGTTTAGTCTTTAGTGTTTCCTGTGTTATTTTGTAGTTTCATATCCTTGTGTCCCTCTATGTTTTAGTGTGTCTTGATGTTTCTTTATGAGTGTAACAGTGTCTTCAGTGTTTCATGTATTTATGTCATAGTTGTCCTCAATGTTTCTTGTCCTGCCTCTGTGTGTTTCCCTCTAGTTTAATTGCCCTCATTGTCTTCATCTGTGTCTGATTACCCCTGTGTCTATTTAGTCTCTGTGTTTCTTGCCCTGTGTGTCAGTTCATGTCAGTCAGTTATGTTTGTATGTCGGTTGTCAGTGTCAGTTTTGCTCGTGCTCCTGTGTGGCTCCCTGTTTTTGATCCCTGTGTTTTTTCGTTGAACATTTGAAAGTAAGTTTTTATTTGCCTTCTACCTTTTTGTCCTTTTGGTTATTCTGCACTTGGGTCCACCTCCTTTGTTTTCCCACAACCGTGACAGACCTTGTGTGTGTTTGTTGTTGAGTCTTTATACAGTTTTATACCACATATATTTTATTATCCCATGCTGCTGTTGGAACTCATTTGACTGAGCTGCTGCTCCCGAGCGGGAAACAAAACGCACACGTGTCTGGAGGAAGTTCATGGTTAGACTGAGACAGCATTTCCAACATGGCGGCTGCTGCCGATGAGCCTCCAGCACCCCCTGCAGGAACAGATGGACGACTTCACTCAGTTGGGGATAATAACTGTGTCAGTCAGTGGTTCGTAAGGGTCAAACCTCAGGACCCTCCACCTTCCTGAAAAATCACGACCCAAAAGTCTGATATTTTTCAACCAATCTGATTCATTTAGTGAAAGGTTCTGCAGTTTGGACCTCACATGGTAGAAAACATGTGACTGGACAAAGAAATGGAACAAAACGAACATGTTTCAAAAGTGCTTCATAAACTTTTTGACAGTTTTTTTTTTTTCCAGGCAAACGTTCGCCGCCCACTGAACGCCGCTCTGCGACCAACAGCAGCTCCCCCAGCCTCCAGTTGAGAAGCGCTGGTTTAAATGATGCAGCTGGATCCTGTCTGTTCAGACCACAGACTGTACGCTTCAGACGTCTGTAACGTGTTGTTCATAATCACCCTCAGTGGTTCATGCATTAAACAGAGGCGTTCCAATGAATCCTGCTTCTCACTGATCTAATTAACAAACCTCCAGTCCGTTTCAGGAAAAGGTAAATTGGCTTTTGTTTCCTTTCTAATGTAATTACTTAAATCTTTTCAAACACAATTAAGCGACAGCAGCCGTTGGAAGGGTTTGCACACTAACACAACCTGGGTGTTTTTTAGTTTCCTCTTTTATTAATGATGTCAGGAAACGGTTTCCGACACATTAATCAATGTCAGCTTTCTTCTATACGTGGTTTAAGTCCAGCAAATATTCTACCTGTTTAATACAATGTGCACATATTAAGACTACTTTAGGGGATCATTTAGGGTTTTTGTATACCTTTTTTTTATTTTTTTATTTATTTATTTATTTTTTTCACTCAGTGTTCACACCATTTTTGGATTTCCACCAACTCTCTCTGCAAGTTTTGTTGCAGCAGCAGCAAACATGTTCTATAAAGAAGTGTGTATGAATCCTGGGATAAGCTGCAGACCCCCATGACCCTGAACGGGACAAGCCGTTTGGTTCTTGGACAGATGTATGTAAAATTGTTCTTTCTGTGAAATATTTATTTTGAAACTAACTAATTACATACTTTTTGTGATCTTGATCCTCAAAGATGTCTCATATAGATCACAGGGTGCGTTCGAATTGTCCCTCCTATCTCCTTTCACTATCCACTTTACCTTAAACCACGGGAAAACGTCATGAGGTCAAGGAAAGATGTTAGGAGAATTCATAAAGGACTGAGGGAAAGGCGATCTCGTTGCTCTGACAATCCGACCGCATTTTCCACTAGGTGACATCATTAAATGTGACTGGCCGGTGGAGGTTAATGATGTGGGTCTGCTGTGTTGAAACTACAATGTTCAGAAAATGGACTACAAAAAACGCATCTATAAAACTTTCCCCTGTGCCTTCTTACCGGTGAAATAATCCTAATTACCACAGAAATATAGAATACCAGGCTACAAGTAACAAAAGTGAAACCATCAGCTTCCTGTCCACTCAGAAATTAATTGTTACATTTATGCAAGACAAGAATGTACAACAGAAGAAATGCACAAAACATTCTGAATTGAATGAAATATGTTGAATAAAACATCATCTGGCTCAAAATGTCTCTGATCCCTTTTTACCTGAAAGACAGGGTGATGTTTTTTATGGTGATTATAATCTGATTATATGGCTTTGCATAATATCTCTAACCTAAATCAAGGCAAGGGTTTCAGCATCTGTGACTGAAGGAAAGTTTAACATTATTTATGATATTGCTTACGGCTGCCAAAACACTCAAAGTGGATAAATAACGAATGCAAACTAAGCATAGGATGCAATAAAAGTTCAACTCACTTTGATTGTTTTACAACATCAGCATAACGTTCAGAGTTCACCTACGGGTTAAAGATTGTAGAAAGTTGTTCAAGGCATATTATTGCAATGGTGACTTACATGATCTCCCTTTTCTGTCATCGTTAATGTTCTTGAACGATCGGATGCGCGACTCGCTTTAAATGTTGCGGCCGCAAGGAATTGTGGGGCGGCATATCTCATCTCCTTTCGTAAAGGATGGTCCAGTGTGTCCTATGCTAAAGGACGTTATAAAGGAAGCATTGACCCACCTTTCCTTAACTTTTAGAGAATTCGAATGGCTCTTATCATGGCCGCCACTTAAATGCCCTTCCATAATAACTCTTCCAGGGTTAAGGTAAAGTGGATAGTGAAAGGAGATAGTAGGGACAATTCGAACACACCCACAGACTGTATAAAAAGATGGATCATAGGACAGCTGTCCAAAAGTGAAGCTAAAACATCTCTATCGCCACCTGCTGGCTGGTTACAGTATATGTCATAAGCTCCGCTCCCTCCATGCAAACAGATGGGGTGAAGCTTAAAATCAAAATACACATCAAATGTATTTTTCTGGAACATGGTTTAGTTCTCATCATGCTGATTTATGTCCAAGTGTTTAGTTACAATTGTTAATTGATGCGCTAAAGAGGTGCGTCACATCATGATTGACAGCTCTGTTGACAAATGGGACTCCTGCAGCACTGTGTGCATCGTATTACATGTAGAGGTGGAAGAGAGAGAGGAAACGTAACAATCACAAGAGTCTTTGAACTTTCCATAACTGACACAAGAATCTGTTCTGCATTGAACCCACCGGAGCGACCTCTGACCTTTTATCAGGAAGTGTAATACACCCTGTCACAGCAACACTAAATCATGTGAACATTAATATGAAGGTGCTTGAGTTACTTTCCCAAGTGACTAGTTACTTGAAAAAAGCAGTAACTCTGTTAGTAACTCAGCTTGTAGTAACTGTAACTAGTTACTTATTTTAAGTAATGTTCCCAACACTGGTGTTCAGGAACAATGCTGGCATGTTTCTATCTTGAGGATGCAGAAAATGACTGCTCCTTAGACCAGCTAAAACCTTGTCTAAAGTCTAAATCTGTGGTGCAGTATGTTCCTGACATTTAGAGGGGATTTAGAAAGATGGGCGGACATCGTCAAGTTCAAACACACGTCCTCTGAGCTTGTTGTTACACATACACATGACGCACAACAGCACACCTACTCCACAGTTTAATATCAGTGCATTTGCTGATACGTTCAAACTGAGTTTTTTTAACAGCACTCAGAGGTCTGAGAGACAGAAAGCTTTTGTTTCTGTTTGTTTACAAACTCTTCTATATGTGCCCTCACTCGTGTTCATTCTGACTAATCTACATAGAAACACATGCAGAAGCACACACACTCACACACTTTCATACAAGAGAGAGTTGAAGTAACATGAAATCTTATTCATATATGAAACAGAGCCCACAGATAATAATACAGACTGTCCAGTGACCATAACGCACAGAACACACCCATGTATAATCAAGCAATGTAGTCCATCCTCAGTGCACCCTGCACCTCACTTAGTCAGACTCTGCACAGTTTAGACAGCGCCCTTTACACCATCATAAGAAGGCCATTTAGTTCCACATGGGACTCACAGTCTGGCTTCCTGAGTGAAAGTCCTGTGTTGGTAATCCATCACCCTGACTCCACCCTGAGTAGACTGTATCTGTCTTCATCAGTGAGAGCGCTTCTCCTGAGTGTCTACTGTTGGCTGCTGATGGGTTTGCATTCCAAGTCAGATCAGTCTCATTCTGACGCTAGAGTAGGGGTCAGGGGACGCCGGTCGCCTAGTGGTTAGTGCCCACGCTCCCCTATGTATGTATAGGCTGTGGTCCCCCAAGCGGCTAGCCCGGGTTCGAATCTGACCTGTGGCTAATTACCTGCATGTCATTCTCCACTCTCTCTGTCCCTTCCCTTCAGCCACTGTCCTATCTCTACAATAAAGGCATCAAAAGACACAAAATAGCTGCAGGCAAACCCCCCCCATCAAAGGATGATTGGTAAGCAATAATCAACTAACATAACTCTAAAATAAAAGTTTATTAAAGCACGGGTCAGGAACCTTTTCTGTCCAAAGCCAATTTGTAGGGAGCTCCTGAAGGCTCATGCTGTGGGCACGGATTCCTTAAAGGCAGGGTTGCTAATTTTCTAAAATTAGCATGATTTTGAAAGTAGCATTTCCTCAGTGCTCCGTCTACACCCCCTCCCCTCTGTGCTCCCTCTAAAGCCACGCCCCCTCTCTTACATGCACGAGCGCCGTCCCTCCAGAAGTGAACCTCAGCTAATTTCTTACATTGTATAGAAACTATGTCGTCTCATGTCTCATTCAGCGCTAAGTAAACACTAAACTTTATCATAATACACGGCCATCGATAAACTCACAGTATGAACTCCGTCATCAGTGACGCTCTTTGAGTGTGGGCTCGTGCACGCAAGAGGTAGAGAGCGAGCAGGGAGACAGGGAGGTGTCTGATTGGTTCATCAGATTGGTACCTCGTGGCAGACATTGGTCAAAGTTTTTACAGTCTTACAACTGATACAGATGATGGATTTTCTTTGTTCTTTTTTCAGAGAACATGAGTTATTAATTTCTGTCAGGACCTAAAGACAATTTCAACCAAAATCTTAAAAAGTATATCTGGAGGAAATGACTCCAGTAAAGTAAAGTAAAGTAAGTCACAAGTTACTTTCCAAAGTGACGTACACAACCCTGTTGAGAACATTATTTTATTTATACGTGTCTGATGTTGCTGACCGAGGCAAAAGGGAGATATTCCCGTTCATGTTCATTCTGTTAGGCCTGCTGACTGACAGGTGTTTGTATTTCCTTTTGCTTCTTTGATCACAGACATCGTTCTGCCTTCATTTAGACACCTGACTCACAGATTTGTTTGTCTCTCTATGTTAAGACACGTCTTCCTGAAACTGTTCAGTGAGCAGAGATAATAAGCTCCATAAATACTCTCATGGGACCCACGCTGCAGAATGCATACTAATGCTGAGGGACTTTTTAAAACTGTTTAATACAAGTTTATTATGGAGCAGAAACAATGACTTAAAAACATGAAGATACGTCCCTGTTCAGGCTTATTTTAAAGCTAACCTGAACCTCGTCGGTCCTGGATGCACGCATGTGATGTCCTTCTTTTTGCTTAAAGTAATAACTGTTTAATTAAAACATGTTTCTGCTCTCATTGACCGGACAGTGGAGAGAAACATGAAATATTGTGAGGAGAGAGAGGAGGAGAAGACATGCAGTACATGTTGAGAAGATCCCTGAACACCCATCATTTATTATGTTGTTTTGTAAACCTCAGCTAAAGTCGTTCATTTTATATTTAAAGGGCATTATGGGCTGATGGAAAAAAAGATTTAGCTCACATGATGCTCTAATCGTCTTTTCCAGGTGTTCACATGAGGTGGTAGAAAAGAATCAACACCTTAAAATGAGTGTCTTTTAAAATACAACACACAAGGAATCAAACATACCTGCAGCATGAACAGAGCATGTGCAGGTTGTGTGGCGTGTTGGTGATCAGTCTGACAGACGGACAATAATTCATCCCTCTGATAAGGCGTCTCATTGGCTCTTTGTGCTCGGCGACCATCGCTACTGTGCTTAATTTCGACCTGCTGCGTGACGCCCAGTGGACTGGTCAATATTAGCTCTGCAGCCACTGACTCAAAAAGACGTGTTTGTTCACCGTTCGACCCTCCCCTCCCTCCACAGAAAACAAACACACACTACCAACACACACCCACACACACACACGGGCACAGAGGGTGGTGATGGCTCTGATAGCGACATGAAACAGTCACTGAGCGAGGATCAGAGCCCACAGCGAGACACAGCAGATGTTTGATAAAAGAGAAGTACTGTGTGTGCTGGAGCCCTGTGTCACATGTTTTTATGGTTCACATGAGTTATCATGTTTGTTTCTCCACATCTCTTTTAAATAACACCTCCCGTCCAACATGCACGGCTTACTGAAGGATTAACACAGTGGTTCTCAAACTTATTTTTTCATGCCCCCCTTGGAGAGGAAAACATCCCCCCACCTGATCAAAACCAAACTTTTCATTTCCTGCACTGTGATCAGCTTTTATGAGCCATTTTGTTGTCTTTTCTGCACAACTTTGATTCATCGTCTTTTTGTCCTTTTTTGTGTCTTTTTTCAGATCTCTTACTCATCTCATCTCTTTATCATCATCATCCCATCAAAACAGGCTCTGAATGAAAAACAAATCAACATCAGAAATACAAAGCAACATGTTGTTTGCACGTTATTCTTCTTATTCTCTCGTGATCTTTGTAGTTCTCCTTTGATCCTGTAGTGGTCCCTTGTCCTTGTAGTTTCCCTTGATCTTGTAGTTCTCTCGTAATCTTTGTAGTCCTCCTTTGTCCTTGTAGTTTCTTTTGATCTTTAAGTTTCCTTCAAACTTGTAGTTCTCCTGTGATCTTGTAGTTCTACTTTGATCTTGTAGTCATCTCGGGATCTTTGTAATTCTTTTGTGATCTTGTAGTTCTCTAGTGATCATGTAGTTCTCCCCTGATCTTGTAGTTCTCTCGTGATCATGTAGTTCTCCCCTGATCTTGTAGTTCTCTCGTGATCTTTGTAGTTCTCCTGTGTCCTTGTAGTTCTCTTTTAGTCTTGTAGTTCCTGTGATTCTGTAGTTCTCCTCTGATCTTGTAGCTGCACACATGGATCCTCTGGAATTGCCAATGAATGTATTTTGTGTTTATAGTGACCTACTTGTCTGATTGAGTCTTTCACTTTTTTTGAAAGTGAAAGCTACTGAATTTTTGTGTGTGGAGGAAGAACTAAATGATCAATGTTTTTTTAAATGTATATTTCACTTTTTGTCTGGTCTTTTTTTGAACATTTTATATGTAAAATTTTATGCAACTGCCCCAGAAATATACCTCAATATTGTGCTATAAATAGATAGCTTGACAAAGTTTCTAATGGTGACGTTTATTTAAAAAACAAACATACATATCAAGTTCTTTAACAGCATTATTAATCACCACATGATGCAGGGTATTGGATTATCTCTCAGAGGAAAAATGAAGAGGAATCAAGTTAATCTTCAGTCGCTCCCTGATATTAAAACCACTTATTATCAACCCCCAGTGGAGCGGCAGCGTTATTAATTGTAAATTAGGGTTAATAAAGGTTTGATTGATATTCAAGAGATCCGCTGCTGCAGTGAACATAAATCTTTGTTAAACAACAACACATACATATCTCTCAGTTTCTTTTAAACCTTCAAGTAACAGAAGAAGAATGATTTGTGTTGTTGATAAAAAATTAAAAAGGTGGAGGGCTTCACAATCATTTAATTCAATCAATCTTTATTTGTATAGCGCCAATTCACAACACATTTTTATCTCAAGACACTTTACAAACAGCAGGTGAAACACCTTACTTGTTGCTGTATTACAAAGACCTAATGTTAATCCATCATGAGGACTACAGTGGCCTTCAGAGAGGCAGAGCTCATGAACCAGGCTCATGGTGAACAGCCATCTGCCTAAACTGTGCCGGGCTTAACAATGTGATAGAGGGAGATGCAGGGAGAAGGATAGACACAAGCTGGAGGGGATACATAGCAGCAGCATGCTGTGAATGACTCGACCAGGAGATGTGACCCTCCTTCCCCCCGATGACAACAAACTCAAAGTCAACTGTAGACGAACGGACCTGAGGAAGAGAAGTATAATTTACACGACGTCTCTATCACACTACAGCAACAGTACGGCAGCTTACAGTAGAAATTCCCGCTTCCTTGTGTAGCCTTCTTTAACGTAACATCCTGTGTTTCCATGGTAATGATAAACATAGTATTCCTGTCATGCGTCTGGGCTCTGTCATGGCGGCTGCCACAAAAGACACGTCCCATTACAACTATAAAATTATGGATTTCTCTGGCTTTGGACACTGTTGGAAATATTTGAGCTAATGTAAGTACTCAACAAAAAAACAGAACATAGGCTTCGTCCATTTTTAATATTTATATTTATATATTAATATTTTAGTGTGACATTCTAATACACTCTACATATTGTACATTAAATGACACTGATCTTTTGCCTGTTTAGTCTCAGTTAATGAGCCTTGAGTCTGCAGTGCAGCTCTCACTGATAATCCACAGAACTGTAGTGGAACATCAGGCTTCATGATCAAACTTTTATATGATGTCATCGCCTCAGTCTGTAATAACCTGCTCCTTTGAGCCCGCTCTTTCGTTATCATTTAATGTTTTTGAAGAATAATTAAGATGAATGAGGCTTCAAATGAAGCAGGAAAGACGTATGATTCATTTGTGTTTAGAATGAATTAAAATAAAAATATTAAATAAACTTAAAATATCTAAATTAACTAAAGATGAACTAAACCTATGTTATCTTTTTTGTTGTTGTTGAGTACAGGTTACATTACCTCAAATATTACCTACAGTTATCAAAGCCAGCTAGTTGTAACGGAATGTGTCTTGTGGCCGCAGTGATAGACACATGTTTATCGTTGCCGTGGAAACACCGGATGTTACGTCAAAGACCGCTGCATAAGAAAGCGTGAGCAGCTTCTGAAAGCTGTCATACTGATGCTGTTTGTGCTGCTGTGATAAAAAACATCATCTAAATTATTCTTGGATACATTAGCTCATCTGTAAACATATTCTCTTCCTCAGGTCGGTTTCACCCAGTCGTCTTGACGACGGCCAACTCAGACTTCGTTTTTATCAAGGGTTGGGGGAGGGAGTAGTTCAGATAATCACTCCCATGATTCCCTGCCAGCCTTGACTTCATCTTTTGTTATCGTTTAGACTGAGAGCCTGCTGGAGGCGGAGTTCACATACTGTGCGTTTACCATGTTGAAAATCCTGGTAAAATGAATATAGTGCTGAATTTGATCAAAATGTGTTTTTGCTAGTTACAAAGAAAGAACACATCTGTATTATTATACGACATCATTTTAAATGTATTCATTGATTTTAAAGATATTATTTTAAAGATATTGAACTTGAACTCTGTGACACTTAAAGCTGAGAGGTTAAAAACACTGCAGTAAGTATCTGATGTCACCCTGCTCACTGCCGCTTCACACTCTGGATCCAAAGGTTAAAGATGACTTTGTGTTTGTGTGTACACAGCTTGTGTGTGTGTGTGTGTGTGTGTGTCTAAGTGTCTGAATCCTATATGAGGATTTATGGCGGGCTGGTGGGGGCGGATTGTGTGAGCGTTTCAGCTCATATCCTGTTTGTTTAGACTCGGCGGCTCGATGAGGGCAGCAAGGTAGCGGCTCACTGGGTTTAGATTGTTTGTCATTTGGCATTTCAAGTGGAACTAACAAGCCTATAAAATGGTAACGAGAGAAAGACGGGAGGAGGCGGAGGGCAACCTGGCGAGGGGAGAGAGATATTCGGTGGGACGAAGGAGGGAGGAGATGAGAAGAGGAACAAGAGATGGATGGCTGGAGACAAAAAGGACGAGGGAAAATGAGAGGTGTAGGTACGAGAGATAAGAAGGAGGTTGAGAGGGAGAAATTTCATGTGAAATTGTTCAGTAACAATATCGGGTTATTTCATGCTCGCGTGGATCTGCCCCTTCTCGCCCCCCCCCCCCCCCCCTGATTATTTCTCCTTGTTTCAACCGAGCAGCGGTGTTGGGATGCAGTTGGCGTGTTGATTTAAATACTGAAAGGGTCAGCGGAGTCTCGCCGTGAAACAAACACCTCCCAAGAAGCAAACCCCAGCAGCCAGCAGAGAGGGGGGTCCGGGTCCACCAAGTCCAGACACAATCCAGTCCTGTTAAAGCTCCATGTAACTTCATATTAACGTCATTGACTCATTACTGCTCAGAGTAAAAGGTCAGAAGCAGCAACAGATCAACACACAGTCCTTCTGCTCTCCGCAGTGTTAACTTTCAGCACGTTTTGTTTAATAAGACCGGTGGAAACACACTGATCCCAGACCAATTCTGACCTGGTTTTTGATTAGCTCCACTTCAGCTCGATTGTGTGTTGTTTGCAGTGCTTGAGGGGCAGGATCACCACTGTCTGATGATTTTCTGGCATGTTTAAAATTGTGTTCATACGACTGCACACACTCCCTCAGTGAGAGCAGAGCCACTAGTCTTTTTACTTACTGATTGCGTCATGCTCGAATCTTATAGTCTTTAAATGCGATTTTTCACACTTAAATGTAATAGAAATGAAGTATATCCTCTGAAAATAACTCTGTGAGTCATGACTGTCTACAATGGGTGTAACACCGAGTCCCACTGTCTGTGATGTTTTCAGAGTTTTCAGAGTCCTATCTTCAGTTTGTTTACATCGCCCGGACGGCCGGCTGACTCCTCCCTTCGTGTATAAAAGTTGTTTAATTGAGGGACTAGAGAAAAGAAGAATAACATACTGTACTCACTGCTTAACTGTGTTTCTAGATCACACTCATTTCAGGTAAATTTACATGCAGTGTGAAGATACGAGCATAATAAAGCATAGCATTAGCATGCTAACACAACAATGCAGCGCAACTTGTTTTGGTTTCATGCTGGTGCTCAAGGGCGACATCTGCTGGATCAAAAAAAATCCCATTTGAATTTGAATTGAATTTGAGCCATGCATGAGACACCTGAAGTACACGTAGATCTGACCTCAACTTGTACAGTGCACGCCCCACAGAAGGCTGTCAACATTTCCAATCACTTAGTTCTTTATCTCTGTCACATTTTTGAATGATACAATCTCTCTTGTTCTCTCTATTATCGATGAAAAGTATCAAACCTTAAAATAAATATCAAGTCATACTTTAACTGAAAGAGAGAGAACAATGTCTAAACTGTACAAATATACTGACAACGTTTCAAATGGATTTCTGAGATTTAGGGAGTTTTTCCCTCGATCTATGGTGATTCAAAAGAGAGAGAACCCATCAGTGGTTGCCTAGGACTTTGATTCTTGTTGCCGTGGTATCAAAAAAGTGTGTTGATATTGTTTAATTTTGTATAGAAATCTGGTTTCTATCTGGTGTCTTTTACATGATTATCACATAGCTCTGTCTCACCTCCAATTTCCACATCTTCCACATATGTGCGCACCGCGGTCAATCAGCGACTACACCGCCACTAACTGCATCTCGTCAATCGTTGTGTTTCCACAGCGAGCATCGCGGTCTGTCTCTGGAGTGTGCCCCCAGCAACACGACGCTTTGCTCCATTTCAAATACGCTGCAGGTCTATTTTCAACAGAGAAACGCTGCAGGCACGCGTCAAGCTGGACAGAATATGACAGCCCGGACAGGAAGTCAGACAAGGAAACACACAGAGCGTCCGGTCAATTTCAAAATAAAACACAATATACAAACTCGCCATCGTATTTTTCATCACTTTATCAACATGACGTCAAAACAGGAACTGAATAAAGAACAAATCCTCCTCAGCAAGACAAAACAACATGTTGTTTTAATAATAAACTGAATTACAGATATAAGAAAACTAAATTAACAATACATAAAATATAAAATAAATCATTTAGGAAAAAAGAAAAGAAAAAGAAAATTAACAAATGTCTAAATAAGTCACCGGGAAAATAAAACCATCGATATTGGATGTCTTTAAAGCTCTCTTGTTCTTCAGCCATTTAACCGGTGTGGATTAAGAGCCGCAAAGGGGCTTTGATTAAGTTAACATTAGAGTACACTTATATGTAACTTTTCTCAGTGGGTAACGCAGTAACAAGTTACTTTTATTATTACCCTGATGAAGAGTAACACGTTACTATATCTTAAGCAGGTGGATACTGAGGTGGTGGTGGGGCTGACAGTTTAAGTGTAGCTCTGGTACAAGTGAGTGATGGCAGCGATGGAACAAGAGGTATTTTATATCTCATTAATCATGAAGTGAAGCCTCCTGTGTCTCCCTGTAGTCTCAGTGATGTAAAAGAAGGACACTGCTGCATCTTTGAATGTCTCATTTCACTTTAACAAACTCTCAGACAGCTCAGCTGACGAGTCCAAAGTAATATCTACCTTATGACATCACACATTGACCTTATGACATCACACATTGACCTTTGTTACCATTCCTTTCAGCTGTTTTTAATTTACTTGCCATGTAGAAAAGACTAAGACAGTGTGTGCAGATAAAGACACAAGCTGTTCAGACCAAGAATAACAACCTTTATTAATAGGCTGCTCATCGGGGATGTCGTTTTTCTTTTCTATTTGCTATTTCAGCAGTCTAATTTTTTTGTGTTTGTGGTATGGTCTATGTGTTTTTGTCTTTGGGACACTTCTTCTGTCTTCACTGTCTTCTCAGAGCATGGGTTTCCCTTCACAAAGCAGGTATCGTTACACTCTCTGAAACTTGGCTGAGCAACAATAGTGCTGACACGGAACTCAAGCTATCAAATGATTCGTTATATAGAGCTGAATGTGCCAGAGGAGGAGGTGTGGCCACATATGTATCATCCAATTCAGCCTCTGAATTAAGCAATTCTCCATAAGAATAAATTTATAACCTGAAATGTATACAGGCCACCAGCTGCACCCGCTGAATCATCTCTGTGACTTCATTAACTTCATGGACTGAAGCAACACAGTGGTTATTTTGGGAGACTTGAACAAAAACTGATCAGATAGGTCTTCTAGTAAAGATAAAAACAGTTTTCTCTAATCTGAATCCACAAGAGTCACTCCTACCACTCGGTCTCTACTCAATTGGATTTTAGTACGGTGGCTGGGAAGTGCAAAGCAAAATTACAAACTGTGAAGCACTTTTATAAAATTTGAGACAAATTGACATTTAGAAAAAGGTTTTTACATTTTTAGATCCAACTATTCTATAAGTACTGGTCTCTTAAAATTCACTAACGATGTTTTCTCAGCATCTGATCATGGTAAACTTACAGAGGCCTTCGATTTGGTCATGTCTTCTCTTGGATAAACTCCACTAATGGTTGTAGTATATGTTCTTTTTGTTGTCCTCTTTTTTTCTTTTTTCTTGTTGCTGTTGTTTATTCTTGTATTATTTTGCTTGTCTTGTCTTTAGAGTGATATGTGCTGTTTTTGTAAATCTTAGTTTGGGACCCCCTTTAAAACGAGGTGATACACCTCGAGGGGCTTATCCTGATATAATAACATTTCAACAAAATTGTTTTAGAACTAGGCGGTAAACACGTATATTTCTGTGGTAAAAACTGGCTTTTTTAATAGGTGTGTGTGTGTGACCGGGGCAAGTGGACACTGGAGAAACTGGACGTTTTTGCATGCACATAAAAAAAAAAAACTTTCCTCCAAATGTGGTCACTTCTAGCTGAAACATTTGGCTACATTTTGCTGCAGTATCACTGGTTTTTGTGTTTAGTGTTGAGGTTTCGTGACAGAAAGGACAGAAAGTTAGTAAATCAAAACAATAAGTTGTTAAAAAATTATACAAGTTTTCCTAAAGCTAGAGTTTGCATCAGTAGAATCCCCAACATAATTTGTTAAACTGTGCAGGTGAGTCTCCATTCATTAAAGACGGCTACATTTTAAACATGTCAAAAAGGTCAAAACCCACAGGCTGTGCACGCTAAAGTCTTTGCTGAGATGTTTACATTTTCATATTTGGATACTTTTGACAATCTTCAGCTCCTGCTGGCTGAAATTATGTGCAACAATAAAAAGACAAAAAAACATGTCAAACAGTTTGAATGATTTAAATAAAGAAAACAAAACACAAATGTCAAGCCATGAACGCCTCACGGTTAAGACTTCGCTCTACTCTGAAAAATGTTAAATATTTCTCTTCCTGTTTGTGTTTTGGCTGCCAATTTGATTTCTGACAGGAAGTTCTGCAAGAACTGACAACACTAAAGAAATGTTCACAGAAGTTGTTTTCTCCAGTCCGGAGCTGTCAGCGGTGAATCATGAGCTCAATTATTGTTCTGAATACGTTCTAAATACCTGCTGTTAGCTGAATACTTCCTGTTCACCTACTGTTCGTCATTCAGCTCTGATCTGGATAATAAGTCCGGTTACTAATCACTCCCCAGAGATCAATTAGAAACGGTGCGTCATCACTAAACCTGCGAATGAGTGAAAACACTCACAAAAAACATGCAAAGGGTCACATGTTTCCTGTGCTGTGGAGAAAACAGCATCTGTGTGCTGCTACTGTTAGCGCTAATAAAATTAGCCATTATGTATAATCATGGGGCAGAAACAACAATAGACCTTAAATATGAACGAAGCCTGAGTGACGTCAGTCGTCTGTTCCTGCAGGGGGCGCTGGAGGCTCATCAGCAGCAGCCGCCATGTTGGAAATCCTGTCTCAGTCTAACTAGTGATGTGTCGGTCATGAACGATTCGTTCAGTGACTTCTCTCCTCTCTCCCGTCTCATGTCTCTCTCTAGACCGTAAGAGTCGCTCAAAGCCCACCCTCCCTCTCCTTTCATGTCAGTGACGTACTGACTGAACCAACAGGACGGAGTTGGTCGGGAGCTCTGTGTCACTAAAGCCCGCCCCTACTTCTCCCTTTCATGTCTCCAAAATTGAGGAAGTAGAAAATATATTATTTAACATTTAGGTGTTGCCAAAATGTATATGCTTTTTATATCTGCTGTCAGTTTACAAACGGCTTTTATATCCAACTCAATTTCACTCAACTGACTGTTTTAACATCCACTAACGATCTGAATGAACTGAACGCGAGCTCTGACGTGAATCACTGACTGACTGAACGAGAGCTCCGCCTCCGAGTCACTCTCTTCCTCTCAGTCAGACAGTCAGTGAGTGATTTGTGTACTCGACGTACTGAACAGAACGGTCGGGGAAAATAAATGTGATTGTTTTAGTAGCTTTCAGTTTGCAAACTGTAGCTTTATCCAACTAAATTCTCAGCTCATTAGTTTATTATTCACCACCGGCTGTTCTCAGTATGATCGCGAGCAGAACTAAACGTTCGGCCATATTTCAGTTTATTAAATTCTGATTCACAGACAGAGCTGCAGAGAAGTACTGAACGATTCGGTGAACGAATCTTTTGAACGAATCACTGATTCTACTGATTCAGTACACTGAAAAGAACTGCTTTTCACATCACTAAGTCTAACTTTCAGTCAATCTTTAAGCTAAGTTAGGAGCTCTCTGAAAGGATTCTCACAATGTTTTCAGCAGTTTTTTTTAAACTCTGAGCCAGGACGCCACATCTCCTGCTGCGTCAGTTAAGCAAAGAAGGTGGAGACGGTGGAAGGAAGAAAATGCTCAACCTGGATGCGCAGGTAGCCTGGGCCCGTATTCACAAACATTCTGAGGATCCTCTCAGAGAGCTCCTAACTGAGCGAGGAAGAGACAGAGGGTGAGTTTGAATTGTCTTTTTTGCTTTGCTGAAGGTTCCTAACCGAGTGAAATTAAGCGTTTAACTGGCGGCCATGAGAAGAGCCGTTGAATTCTCTAAAAGCTAAGGAAAGGTGGTTCAATGCTTCCTTTATAACCTCCTTTAGAATAGGATACACTGGACCATCCTTTACCAAAGGAGATGAGATAATCCTTTCAGCCGCAACATTTAAAGTGAGTCGCGCATTCTGAATGTTCAAGAAAATTAACGATGATCGTAAAGTGACACAGATCATGTAAGGGATGAAGGGATAAGAGACATTTTAAACCAGATGATGTTTTATTCAGCGTATTTCAGTCACTTAAGAATGCTTTGTGCAGTTGTACATTTGTATAAAATGTTATGTTTATCTTTCATACTTTTTT
Source organism: Labrus bergylta (assembly GCF_963930695.1). Lineage (NCBI taxonomy): Eukaryota > Metazoa > Chordata > Actinopteri > Labriformes > Labridae > Labrus > Labrus bergylta. Next base: position 2,866,099 of record NC_089203.1, on the reverse strand, counting down.
TGATGTTGATTTCTGAGTGGACAGGAAGGTGATGGTTTCACTTTTCTTACTCTGAGCCTGGTAGCCTATATGCCTTTTATTTCAGTTCCTCATGGTAATTAGGATTGATTCACCGGTAAGGGGAAACGTTTTTTAGATGCACTTTTAGTAGTCCTGTGAAGGTAACCACATGTAGAGAAACTCAACATGCACGTCTCACTTTGTACTGAATAATGTCAGAGAGGGATTGAAACGTCCGCAGGAATCATTCTTGTCTGTTGGGCCGACTTTGAGTCAAATACATTATTCCTCATGTCGTGTTTGGAGAACATTTCTCCATTTCCTCCTCTGCTTGAGAAACTCTTCATCCTGTTAAAAGTCTTCCTCACTACTCCTCACAGTTTTACACCTGAGGAGCTCACTTAAGGTGGGCTAAGGGCTAAGACACTTTGTGAATTACTTTCATCTTTAAAATGATCTAGTCCTAACTTTGAGGGGAAAATCCTGATTCTAAGAATTTTGTCACTAGGAGTAACTTTTAGTACTTAGGAGGCCCCTGGTGGTTAGTGCGTTTGCCCCATGTACGGAGGCCAAAGTCCTCTAATCAGGCAGCCTGGCTTTGAATCCAACCTGTGGTTCCTTTCCCACGTCACTCTCCACTCTCCCTCTCATCCAATCTCTGACTCTATCCACGATCTCTAACATAAAGCAGAAAAAAAAGAAAATGTTCAAATTAGCCGCCTGAGAAAATGTACACCTGATGAGAGAAAGAATGTTTTGAAAAATGTACTCTTGGCTGTTTCATTCAGAATCATAGAAATGAATAACAGAGGTTGTGATATGGATTGTGAATCTGCGTCTGTTTAGAAGTTGTGTGAGGGCGATGAAACACATGAAACGACTAAATATCAGCACACGAGTTACATAAGTTGTCTAGCAGTGACCCAGCTGATGTTTCCTTTCTCGATGTGGAGAGTTTTCTCTTTGATGTCAGATTTCCTCGTTCAGGCTTGTTGAGTCGATTCACTGAAACGACAGTCCAGGGATTCACCCGCTGAAAACACGTTGCCGTGTCCTGGACCCCGACACAAACAACCGCTCTCCTCTCGTCCATGCTGAATTTGGTTTGTGAGTGAAAAGTGGAAGAATTTAATAACACATGAAGGTGGTTTCCTTGCAGTAGACGGACTACTGAGACCGAGGAAACAAAATAAAACATGATGCATAACATGGTGTCAGCAACACATTCCCTCGTTTTTTAAAGGTGACATATTATAAAAAAATCATCTTCTTCAGTGTTTCTCATTGCATTTAAAGAGACACACACACACCAAAACGGAGTGTTCTGAGAGAGCTGGTTTATACAGGGTCACAAACCTCCTCTGGTGCTTGATTCATGTTATATTTTGACCAAAGCACAGCACAGATGTTTCATTTAGACCACAGGGGGTCTGTTTGAAAAGGTGGAGAAGAGGGAGAATATGTCCTGTTTAAAGTTATTGTTTCAACAAGAAAGTAATTTATTTGTTCTTTACCACTTGAAAAATGAATTGAACTCGCTCATATTAACAAGCGGCCATTCCTGCATCATTGACTACAATGACCTGTTTTCAGGCCGACAACTTCTGGAGAATTTCAATCCTCCTGAGTTGTTTTTTCACACATGATGGGTGGGGGGGGGGGGGGGGGGGGGGGGGGCTTGGGGGTCTCAGGACGCAAGACATGACGTGAAAGGAATGACGAGGAAGTGACAGACAAAGCAGCAGAGTCCGCTATACGACGCTATAATGAGAATATCTGTCTTTATATCAATGCTATGTGCAGTTCAACAGAATCACAATCTTACATACTGAACATACTGAAGAACAGGTCAGTCACGTGCAGACGGTCTATGGTTGTGCACCAATGACAGGGAATAAACGTCACCACCCCCTCCGGCTGACTCGAGATGAATTCTCCTGCTTATGTCGTCATGCGTTTTCACATCAGTTCCCCCGACTTCATGTGGAAAGTTTCACTGCGCGACTGGCAGAAAAAGTCCAGGTATTGGATCTTTAAGGTTTAGATTATGCCCTGTGATTGGCTGGCGTACAGTCCAGGGTGTAACCCCGCCTCTCGCACAATGATAGTTGATTTAAACTATCAATATGTATGTTAGGAATTCCGTTTGGTACTCTTTGGCGCCCACAGAAGGTCTCTGTGAGAAACTGCAGAGGGCTGTTACCTCCCCTTCAAAGACGTCCTGCAGAAGCTAAAGAAACATGTCGACTGGTTAGGTCCATGAATGTAAACATGATCATGCACAGGGCTTTGCAGCAGTATTTCAGTTACATTATTTAAATACAGTGTTATGAAGTCTAACGGCCTAAGAGCTGTCCACTCTACCTTTAAATCGATGTCAGAATATGAGGGAAGGTCTTTTAAGAGAAGTGGGGGGGCTTTAATGTAATATGACATCATTTTATGACCTTTAAGAAAGCTTTAAATTACTATTACCTTCACACGTTCTTTAGCATGGTGGTATGTAGACCTCACAGCAGCAGACCTCTGAGGGGGAGCCAGATGTGTTCACAAAGACATTTACGACGCCCACTGAAAGGCCCACTCTGTGATGTCACAGCTGTGGCTGTTTGTTGTGATGTCACAGTGTTTGTTAACCATATGTCTCTCCCCAGAGAGAGGAGGCTCTCTACTGATTAGCTGAACAGCTTGTTGCCCAACAGGCCATGAGGTTGAATGACCTCTGGGGGTGAACAGAGAGGCATGTAATCTGCTTGATGGGACAAGGTTGCTACACTTCTCTGTGCCTGTGTGTGTGTTCGTGTCATCATTAAAACAGACTCTCTGATTAGGGTTTGAGATTTGTAAGTGAGGCTGAAAAAGCCATTAATACAAGAACAAAAGCATTCGACCCGTTGTTGTCTTTGTGCCTGTCCCCCTGTTGCTCCGTGGCTTTTGAAGTGGGCTGATCTCGTTCTTATGATTCTGTGCAAAACAAACCCGGATTGTTTGGTTTGGATTCTGATTCTCTGATCTTCTTTCTCCTGTTGTGTCTGAGACTCATCTGTAACATTCAGGCATTAGCATTTTGCAGACGCTCCCCCATAAAAACCCCGGTACCATCTCAGCTGCTTTCATCACCAATTAAAGAAATTGCATGTGAGGATATTTCAGCACACATGATGGTCGACAGTGTGCATGTGAGTGTGTGTGTATGTGTTTGTGCGTGTGTGTGTGTGTGTGTGTGTGTGTGTGTGTGTGTGTGTGCCTGCTCCTCTGTGGTACTGCTATTTATGGTTGACCAGTCATAAAAGTGTCTCCTCTAGCTCCTCTCTCCTCCTTTTCCAGCAGTGTACTGAACGACCCACACCACCGCATCTTAGACACATTTCTCCGCTCCACACTCAGGGCGCAGGAAACCCAGACGCCGTCTACACACTGAACCAGCGACATACAAACACGTTCTGTGCAACAAAAGTCTGACACATTTAGACAAGTTTTTACAAATGTGTGATTGTACGTGTTATTTTAATCTGTGTCCGAGGTTTCATTTCTTCAACCCTTGCTGCTTGAATAAATGTGTTCCAGGGGCTTTACTTGTGTTTCACTTGACGTTGTCTATTTCCCTGTACTCATCACAGTAAGCCTTTTACGCTGTTCTTACAGTAATGCTTGTCAGGGTGCCTTTGCACAATGCACCATGACATTTTGGTGTGAGCTTATAAACTATATAATATATGGACGTTGTCTCAGTGCTGTCTGAAGAGGAGTTTTGAAGCCCATCGATGGTGGTTGCCATATTGGAAATGCTGTCTTAAAGTAACTTTCTGTGAACTTAGAAACAAGCCAAGTGAGGGGTCAGATGTGGATCTGAAGCCTCCCGACAAACAGGTCAGCCTCAAATATTCAGAACTCTTTCTGTCAATTTCCACATACTCTCTGCGCTCTGCAGTCTGTCAGGGCTGGCCAAAACGCCACCTCACGCTCCCACTCTGGTCACAATGCTCCTGTTTTCACGTCAAGCGACACTATACTGCTCTGTTTCAAATACGCTGCAAGTCTATTTTCAACGGAGCCCACTGCCAGAACGCTAAAAGCTGGAGAGAATAGAATGAGCTGAACAGGAAGTCAGACAAGGAAACGCACAGAGCGTTCAGTCAAATTCAAAATAAAACTCAAGCTACCGACTCCGTCACTTTGTCAACACATCAAAACAGGCACCGAATGAACAACAAGTAGTTCTCTTGTGATCTTGTAGTTCTCCTGTGATCTTGTAGTTCTTCTGTGATCTTGTAGTTCTCTTGTGTTCTTGTAGTTCTCCTGTGATCTTGTAGTTTTCTTGTGATCTTGTAGTTCTCTTGTGTTCTTGTAGTTCTCCTGTGATCTTGTAGTTCTCCTGTGATCTTGTAGTTCTCTTGTGATCTTGTAGTTCTCTTGTGATCTTGTAGTTCTGCTGTGATGTGTGTACAAACTGACCCAGTGGGGCCTCGTCATCATAGTGACCACTGAGGGTAACTTTCTGGTCGTGTTTGGGTCATAATAAAGGTTGAAACCTGTATTACTGGAGATAAAAAAATATCCTCCTGACTTGAAGGACTCTTGAGCAGATCCTACATTTTGAAAATTCAAGAAACTCTTCTTGAGATGGACGCTTAACCATTGACTTGCATTGTAACCACGCGTTTGACCTTTTTTCCGCCACCATATTGCTGTATTTAAAACTCTGAAAACCTATCTTTGGCTGTTTATCCTCATTCACCTCATTGAATAGTGTATGTAACACAGATTATGTCCAATGGGTTGCACTGCAGTACATAATTATCATTGTCTTAAAACTGTGGAAAATACCGGTAGTTACTCTCCACAGCTCCTCAGAAATGTCACAGAATAAGAGCAAACGTCCGGGTAAAAAAAAAAAAATCTTTTCACATATCATTTATAGACCCTCTAACAAATATATTTTAGCTGAAGGAAATAAATTTGACAATAAAATATATATCTACGATTCCTCAGAAAACATGGGTTGAGTTGCCAGTCTACGCAAACGGCCTGGTGAAGTCTCTAATTTCTTATTTTGTTCACCTTTTCTAACCATTGCTACTCATTCAGTTTGTTGAATAAATTATAAGTTATTATAACTTATAACTATTTTAACTAAATTCTAATCTCTGTGATGTTTATATATGAAAAAAATCAACATTTTGTTGCAGAAATGAAAGAAATCCATTCATGCCCAAAGTAACCCTAAACAGGCAAGTCAACCAGCTGATTGACCTCTGATATCTGCTTCCTGATTGGGTAATCCGAAAAATATAACCTGAAATGTTGCCTAATGAAGAGGCAGGAACACAATTTTAAGGACAAATATTTTTTTGCAAATGGATTTCTTAGTGTGAAAGTCAAAGGGTTAAATTGTTTCTCCAGTGATATAAATATTATTGTCCTGCAGGCAGTCGGAGTGTGATTCCTGTTGTTCTGTTGTGTTCTGATGTGCAAATGAAATGAAAGTAATGCTACAGCGGTTTAACAGGTGTAGCCCCTGCAGCCCTCTCAGCGACCCCACTTTGGAATCCTCCGCTGTAGAGAAAGAACTTTGAAGACTACATGTGGGGAAATATTGTATTAATGTATAATCCTCCCATATTCGCTTGCTTTTATAGTTTCCATCCCATGCTTGTCACCCGAGGTCATTCCAGCCTCTACAAAAGACCTACTTTATGTGTGTTTCTATGTGATTCCATTGTGGATGTAAATCTTTGTACTCAATGAAAGAATGGAGAATATATTTCTGAAATACACGTTAAATCACATCCTGCAAATACAACACATTGAAAATGATTATATTCCTCAGAGGTATAGAGGAGCTTTACATAAAGGGATCTGATTGTGTTGTTATTCAGAGTTTTAAGAGCTTCTGTATTAAACTTTAACTTTAGGATGTGTGGCAGAAGAGAAGAGAAGACAGTATAAATGTTGGGCTAAAGACGGACCGCGTCACATCCAGCGGGAACAAAAGCATTAACTAGAGAGGAAGAATCCTTTTTAAGTTGAGGTTTTTTGGGGCCTAATGAGGGGCTCGATGACCACTGAGATTCCTAAGCATAACCTAGCGTCCCAAACACTACAAGGGTGTAACAGCACGGATCCCTGTGACCACAAACATGTAGAGATGAACAGAAGAATCCTCCAATGTCAGGTTATAGCTTATTTTCAGAGTTTAGAGGTGTGTCTTTCCAGCTGGTGGGTGTGGCTTCTACACATTTATCAACAAATCTCAAAGCAGAAATTACATCTCCAATCAGTGAGATGTGTAGTGAGGTAAATGATAAAGTGAGCTTACTATCTGATCAGACATTAAGGAAACATGTTATGTTGAAGTGCTGGCTTCTCTGACAACAATGCAGCAGCCAGTATGTCCTCCTTCTAACTTTAGATTCTGCTCCTGAATGCTTTGGATTTGTTTGGACCAGAGAAGATAGGCGCTTTTAAGACACCTCCCACACGGCCGTTTTGGACGCCCCTCGGTTTGTCAGATATGAGAGCAGTTATCAGGTCAAACCAACAGGTGTTGCAGCGATAGAAGCGGGCAAGAGAAGTGGTTCAGATAGAAGTGATTGTACCCGCCCTAAAAAGCCTCTGCATGTTTCTCATAAGCTCCACGGACAGGAGATCTCTGGAGCTCCCAGGAAAATTTGGTTTGTTACTAAGATTTTCAGATAGAAACATGCAGTAATATGATGTGAATGCAGGGAGAGAGAGAGAGGGCGAGATAGGAGCTCAATGCCAGTTCCCATCGGTAAAAAGTGTGAATCTTGATCATGTTGATCAAATCCAGTTTTACTTTGAAAAACCAGGATTGAATGAGGATGTGTTACCTGATCCCAGATCAAATAAAAAAATCAGATTTCCAAATCCAGAATAAACTTTTTTGATATCCTGGCCCAAGAAATTAAAAATGATTCATTCTGTTTTATTATTAGAAGTCTGTATATTTGTTTCTATGTTTTGCTTTATTGTATAAAACAAAAGTTTATACTAAAAAGCTGACACTGAGTCAGAGGTTAAAACAGACCCCACAGTATAATGACTTTTCTGTGAAGAGAAAATAAATACTCATTACTTTGTCAAAATAATTGCTTTCGCAGCAGTTGTGACGATATGAAGAGCAATTAAAATTTCAAAGGTATTCATTTGTGAATCATAACCCTCTCTATTTTTTACGGCTGCTGTCGAAACGTGGCAAGCTTTGTGAAAGAGGATCTGTCCCTTTAAGATATAACAGTTTGAATTTTCAGGTAATTATTCACATCAAAACACATTTAAACTCCTGCAAGGTGTTGATCCTTTTCCACTGTTCTTCTAGTTTAGAACTTATTTCTGTATTTTTTGGGAAATACAGAAAAAAAGTAAAACTGACATATTTCTGTATGTTGTCGATATGACTCATGTGATCAATAATTAGGCGTGGGTGATAAAGCAATTAAGATAATTATTACAAATGTTCAATAAAAGTTAGATAAATTAAACCTGTAATTACACCATCCAAACACTGGGAAATGTGGGGCGCTAATTTGCCTTGAACGCTAGTTGCCACCCAAAATTAAAGAGCAGAAGAGAAAGACGAACAGCCCATCATGTCGCAGGGATATGGCTCAGCTGGCTTGCAGACATTTGGAGCCGAATAGAAACACAGCCGAAATGAGCGATAGCGAATCTGAAGAAAACGCTGAGCCTACTGACTCAAAGCAGGAGAAAACATTGTCAACAAGACGACAAGAAAGGCTGCTCAACTTCCAGAGTTTGGAGATATTTTGGCTATTTACAGTCCGACAAAAACGAGTAACATGATCTATTCACTGTGCTGAAGACAAGTTCAGCTAAAACGGGAAACACAACCACCACTGTTTGAAACAAAATGACCCGTTAAAACACAGCAAAGGAAATAAATGACCAAATGACCAAACGCCCAAACGAGCGTATTATAAATAATATAAACAGTCTATGGTGTGGACCCTCAGTAAGCAGTAAGTGTTACTGCCCAGCAGCTAACTGTCATATCAATGTTTTCCAGCTCCGTACTCTGATTATGATGGGGAAATGTTCTTCTGTTTAATTATAGTTTTTCATGTTCTGACAGTAAAGAATAATTTAACCACAATTTATGGTCTGGTTTTTTTCAACTTTCACTTACAGGCAAAAATCTGACTTTCAAAGAAATAATGATTGACATTATTATAATTATCGATATCGACTGGTATGAAATTTTTATGGTACATATTTAGTCATATCGCCCAGGCCTATCAATAATAAGGGGTTAATAGAAATCCCAGAGATTAAGCTGTGGTGCAACGTGTGTTGGGTGTGAGGGGTGGGTGTGGTTAGACACGCCCACTCGCTCCTTCTTGATGTCACCCTTCAGCTGCAACATCATACAATCTATGCAACACGCACACACACATAAACTACATTTATAGTACATTTACATTTCGTAACAACAACAATCATTAGTTCATTACTAATACAGCTCTGTAGTTATTTTAATATTATTTGGGAACATGTAAATTGTAATTCAGTCCGGTTTCTTTTATTTGTGTGCCGCTGCATGGCGAGCTCTGCAGTTGGATAGTCTGAGTCTTTACTGGGTTTGTTGACGACAGCCGGCACCACATACGTCACATGCGTCTAGATCAGCCAATACATTTTTATAAAGTTTCAGTATCTAGGTTTCAACCTGTGGTAGGGCAGTCACTACACATATTTTTAACACATTGAATTTAAATGCTTTGTACTGAAATGTGGAGATAAGCACCTAGATCAACAACACTACCTAATAACCTTATACAGAGGGTCTCAGCCGACTGGGGTCTGGGGTCTTTAGTTACTCGTTAAGGAAACTGTGACTAATACACACAGCAGCTACAGAGAGAAGTTAATTAATTAAGAAATTATGTTTGTACGTTGATGTATGTTGAATATCTATTCCTCTTTGTTCTCTTTTTTGGTCTCCACCAACTCCTGAGAAACTAATTTTAAAGTCTGCAGCTTCTAAGTCATCCAATATTTTCACCCTTTTGTGATTTTCTCACTTTTTGTCCAATCGAGTTTTCTCTTGTCCCGCCCACTGTGCTGTGATTGGCTAAGGAAGCCAAAAGGTCAAATGTAGGACTTTCCTCGTGCAGGGCTCAGCTGTTCCACAGAAATCTGATCAGATTAAAGTCATCAGATTAGATCAAATCTTTAATAAATAAAGATTAAGTGGTTTATAAAATCGGATAAGATCAGTGTTTAAACAAAATGTATTTACAGAAAGGAACAACAAACTCTGCAGATTGTTGTTTTAGTAACTGAAAAGATATGTTCAGGTCAGGGTGTTTGAGATTTGGAAACACTCCCTGACTCTAAATGTGACATTAACTTACTAAATGAACACCATGTTGTAGTGATGAAGACTTCAAACTACTGATTCAGAACTTAAACTCGTTGATTCATTCTGTGCACACAGTGTGCAAGAGTTTGCCTCCTTTTTGATGGACTCATTCTTCTCCTTCCCTTCTGTCTTCAGATGTAGTTTTTGTTTTTTAAGCTTGAGTACTTTTACAGAAGAGATGTCCAAAAGAGATTTCATCCATCCATTTTATGGAGGTCGGGTCACAGTGGCAGCAGGCAAAGTAAGTCAACCCAGATTTGAACGGGTATATTTACTTCCTGAACCTGAGCGTCTCTGTTGAGCTCTATAAATTGGGGTTTGGCTGAGGCTGTGGTGCAGGGGACCATTGTGAGACCTTTTCATGGGGGGCTTAGAAATCCTTGTGACGCCCCTGAATGGGAGTATCAGCTGTACAAAGTATATATATTTTTTTTTTAATAAAAGAGAGAGAGTCAGGAGATTTGAAAAGTCAAGATAACACAGTAATGTCTAAAGTCACTTAAAACCTATAATTGAAACATCTGCCTGCTCAGATAATTCTACCTTTTTGTATGTTGTTCCTAAAGGTGATGATAATGATGATGATGATGGCCTGAGGAGGAGAAAGAGGAGGGGGGAGAGAGGAGGAGGAGGGGGAGAAGGAGGGAGGGATATCACCAGTTAATAACCCCAGCCTCCTCTGGCTGTCAGCATCATGATCGCACAATGTACCGGGATCTCTTCAGCAACGCAGCCGCGTCGTGATGACTGTCCGCGGGCAGAGCTGCAGCCCGGTGACGCTTGACATCCCCTCGGTGTGAATCTGGAGTCTTGGCACACACTCACTCACACACACTCACTCACACTCAGAGGCTGCGCGCACTCTGCTCCGACACATTCCTCCGAGGTTTCTCCTTTCTTCCATCTGGGGATTTGAAACTTGAGGGACTTTAAAGCGTCGCAGGGGGGAGAACAAAAAGGTCTCTCGGCCTGACGGACTGACTGGAGGACGGATCGTGTCGGTGCGGTGCATGTAGAGGGGCAGGCTGGGTGTCTGTCTGCGGGGCGCACAGCGGTGCTGCTGGACCAGCCGAGAACGCACCAAGTCCCGTCCCACATCCCCGTCTTACCCCCGTTGTCCCGTGCACTTCAGCCATGATTCTCCCCGGGTTTGTGATCTTTCTCTTCTTCTCAGGTACGTCCACTGATCTCCACATTATCGCAGTAAAAGAGATAAATGTGCTGTTTGAACATCCAGTCTTTGTGTGGATGATCTCCGACGCGCAAGTTGGAGGATGAAGCTGGAGAGAGAAAAGTCTCACTTCATCGTTGCAGTAAAGACATATTATTCCTTCCTCTTCTTTTTTTATTATTTTTTGTGACCATATTCCTGTTTGGAGTCTTTTCCCCTTTAGTCTTCTTATTTCACTGCTCTCTTCTGGGCTCGTTTGGTTCATTTCACGCTCTTTGGAGGCACGGAGATGTAAAAGAAGTGTTTCGTCTCTTTTTCCATCAAAACTTTTCAGCACTGCGTGTTCTCTATTGGCTGTGACTTTAAATCTCGAGGTATATTTTTGTTGGTCTCCTTTGCTCTGGTTCTGCGCTCTTAGTCCAAAGCATGACAGTAAAAGGCTAACACCAGCAGGCTACGCCCTTTGAGCTCCAAATCCTGAACTGAAACTTTACAATAAGTCAACACAAACATGCACGGCTCTTTTCAGCCTTTCACTCCCTGCAGTGATTTATTTTGTTGTTGTAATTTTTTACTATAATGAAAAATAATTTCAGACCATTTTTGTATAAAAGTCAGTCTTCCACATTTTGTAGTTCAGAGGTTTTAAAAAGCATCAAGCTGACTGCTTTCAGATTAAAAAAAGTTAAAATGAAAGCAGAACCTTCATAATGAAACGAGTTGTATCAGAAGAATTGTTTTATTAGGATAAGCTGTAAGCGTTCAAAACAAAGAGTAAGTCATATTTTAGTGGTTAAGCTCTAGGTTTTAATTCCATTTTATCTTGTGTATTAAATCAGTGTTTTTTTTAACTTCCTCAGAGCTTCTCTCTTTTTTTAATGTATCTCTATGTACTTAACAATAATGAAGAGAATTACAGATGATTCTCCTCAGTGTGCTGACAGTTTGAATGCCTCTTCATCAAACCTCCATTGATGCTTTAACTTGTGTTTTTGTGTGTGAATCTCTTAGTTTGACTCTAAGGTGTTTATTTACACGTCTTTTTGTTTTCTCATCGATTCATCGCTTTCTAAAGATGTCTGCCCGCCCTGACAGAGATGGGAATGTGTTTCCATGTCTTGAGGAGAACTCTATAGCTTTGTGTTGGAGCTGATCATTTGCAGGATAACAGGATGAAAAAGTTTGTCTGGATTTGATGAAAACATGATGTGTAAAGAGGAAGATACATTTCCTCCTGACAGAATCACACATCGAGTGTTGAAGCGGCTTAAACACAGTTTGATGTTGTCATTGTGGCTTTCTCATGCTGGCTCTGTATTTAATGATCTGACTGTTTGATTCTGAGCTGTTTCTGCTCATTCCTTCGTCTTTACTCCGTGTTGAGTCCAGAGGTAATGTGTGTGTGGGCACTCCTCATTTGAAAAGTGTCAGGAAGCAGAGCCACAAACACGCTGCACAGTGAAGTCCTGAAACAACCATCTTGTGTGTTCATGGAGCCGTGCTGCTGACAGGAGGGCATGCTGAAACAAAGAGCGGGACTTCAAGGGGAGTTTGAGCACCAAGGGAGCGAGAGTGGAGTCAAGGTCGTCGAGGCGAATTGTCCCTCCTTACACACACATTAACACACACACTTTGTGCGGCTCGGTGTGCAAGGACAGATCTGACCTGACGGCGAGTGAAAATGGCCGAACACAACAAAAACAAGATGAAAGCAAACAGTGGTTAATAAAACGCACACGGGTCAGCGAGCAGCAGGGAGTGTTAGAGTGAAAGCTTCACTGGCTCCTTTCTCCTCACCTGGGGAGAAACTTTTGCTCAGCCCTGAAGATTTTAAAACAGCAGGACGCGATTTAATCGTCAAGCGATTGACTTCTGATTTCTCTTTTTGACATCACTGGAGATATGAGAAGTCGATATTTTCTCTCCATGTTGTTGAAAAGGTGAAAAGCTGACTCGCTAACAGAGCAGTACGAGGACACGCCCAAATTAGAAATGTCTGTCATCTAATTATTGTAATATTTAACCCTCAGCACTCTGCAGAAGAACCAGTTTAAAGTGCCTGATCTGATGTTATTTTTTAAATGCTGTAATATAGATACAACCTAATCTGAAGGGTTATAAAAGGAAATCAAACCCGGATCATTTGTATAAAGTATTGATATTATGTCATAAATTAAATAAAACAGAAATGTTCTTTTCAGGAAATTTGGCAAAACTAACACAAAACATATCGAACAAAAACAATTCTGAAGTTAGAAAAAAAATCAATTTCTGAATTCTCAAAGCGTTATTTTGAACTTCTTACTTTATGACCTTTTTGAGTCTTGCTCATTTTTTAGAAAGCAGACTGTGATGATGTTTTTTATTTGCTTTAGAAATGTTACAACTATGTTAGTATTTTCTCTTCTTGTGACGTCATGTCTGAGCCTATCGTCCATCATAATAATCATAACAACTTTATTTATTTAACAGCTTCAGAAGCAGAAAAAAGAAAGGCAGTAAAGTCGAGAAAGTTCACACAAAAAGGCAAGAACAAAGTCAAGCAGAATGAATGAAAATAAAAGAGAAATTAATATAAAAAACACAATTAAATAAATGAAAGAACAAAAGCAATAGAAGACGATGAAAAAGATTTCAGCTGAAATCTGATCAACCTTAGAGTCCTGTTAGTTTTCTTCTAAATGTAAGAGTTTTTATTTGAGAAACAGTTTCAAACACACCCTGCTGCCTGCATGCTCTCCTCCGTGTTGAAACGCACCTGAAGCACACAAGAACGTCATGGAGAAATGTACGGCATGGCGAGGGGAGAGCTGGAAGCTTTAACTTTCGATTATTAAAAGAATAAAGTCCACAGCTGGCATAATTTTAGATTAAATGAAACAGGCTCATGCTGACGGTCTACCTTCACCAGCCACAGGGGGGCAGCATACTCAGGGTCAACAGACGAGAGTGAAAATAATCTTCTCACACTCACAAGCATCTTGCTCCTTCTTGCTCCTTCTTGGATCTGGAATGACTCACCAATCAATGATATACTGAAGCATAACGAGGATGAGGATGATGAGGATGATGATGATGATGATGATGATGAGGATGTTGATGAAGATGGAAGCTGAGATTGTTATGATTGATGTTTAGCAGTGTGTGAATTCTAACACCGCATGAAGAGTCACATACATGCAGGGGTGTGTCCACTCTTTTTTTGACTGGTGGGATTCCAGCTGGGGCAAGAAGGGGGAGGGACCCAGCTGCATGGGGGAAGGGGGGGGGGATGGCACATGGAGGTCATCAATAACATGGTCCATCCTAAAGTGAAGCAATGATCACCAGATTTTAAATCACCTGAATACTCAACACAACTTATTGAAGAATCAAAAATAAATCTTTTATTGATTGTTGCTTCAGTAAAATGTAGCTGGTTTCAAAGTTTAAACACCCCTTTTGAACGGAACTGTTGCGTAAATACTGGACTGTGGTTGTCATGCCAAGTCCTGCACAAAAGTTGGGAAGCTTAAAAAGAAAAGAGGAGAGAAAGACAGAGCTGTCTGAGGCATTTGAGCCCAACAATAACTTAACAAAGATTAAGTTAGCTCTAAATGCTAATCGCAGCCAGAACGAGGAGACGAGTGTTCTCCAGGACGCTAACGCTACTGATACGACATGCAAGGGTTAATATTATAAAATTGAATCTGGTGAGGGCCCCTCTGGCAAGCAAATAGCCAATTGGCTTTTGAGGTGGCACCTGGGTTGGCCAATCAGATTTCAGCATGACACCCTCGGCCACCCCTCTGTCCACGCCCCTACATGCATGTTACACATTACCTCTATTTTCAGAGCGCTGTTTCAGGGCGCAACTTTCAAAAGCTGTGATGTTTGGTCTTGAGTCTGAATGTTGCAGAGGAGTAATGGGGCGAGGAAATGATCCCACCTCTGTTTCTCCCATGGAGGCAGTAACAGGGGAGTGACGGGCCCAGTGTATGTGTGTGTGTGTGTGTGTGTGTGTGTGTGTGTGTGTGTGTGTGTGCATGTCTGACTCTGTGTTTATGTGGAGCTCCTGCTATGCTGAGCTCCCTCATGCTTCCACAACGCCGTATAACGCAATGAGAATTCACAGACTGGGAATCAATTTTATGTGATGTCGGCAGAGCTTTGTTGCTGTAAAGCAAAGCTATAGGCTGCAACAGCTTTAATCAGGCTTTCAGGACGCACACAGAGTAAAAACAAAACACACCAGAGAGAGTCCAAAATGAAGAACCTCAACAATGAAGAGCACACTCACAAAACAGAACAGAACTATAAAAAAAGAAACAGACCATCAAACGGTTAAACCACTGGGAGGAGATCTTTGGTCAATGGTAAATGGTAAATGGACTTGAGCTTGTATAGTTCTTTTCTAGTCTTCTGACTACTCAAAGCACTTCTACACCACAGGTCACACCTACACATTCACACACTGATGGTAGAGACTGCTGAGTAGTGAGACCATCAGAAGTCACTAATCCTATTCATACACATTCATACACATTCACACACCACTGACGGGAGCAATTCAGGGTTAAGTGTCTTGCCCAAGGACATGTGGCTGCAGGAGCTGGGGATCAAACTCTCGACCTTCCGGTTGAGAGATGACGACTGGGTCACTTTCAAAGGTTACCTTGAGGACCTCCTGCTATGTCTGCACTATTTGGTGTGACTCCATCCACAGTATTACGTTTAGAAGCAGCCTTTGTTACCCCCGCCTCATATTATTGAATTGGAAATCCTCGACACACCCCTCACATGCATGATGGATAAAAGAATACCTTCATACGGCCAATTTAGATTGGTAGGTGATTTTTGGTAGGTGATTTTTTTTAAACCGCTCAGTTTTTATTTTGAATACGTGTTATTAATAGTAATGTGCGTAGCTGACATGATTGACAGGTGGGCGTGATGTAACAGTTCATCAAGAGGTTTAAAACCCGCCTCAGCTCCAGCTCTCAGCCTGTCGTTAGGTTGACTGAAAGTTAGACTGAGACAGCATTTCCAACATGGCGGCTGCTGCTGATGAGCATCCAGAGCCCCCTGTAGGAACAGATGGCTGACATCACTCAGGCTTCATCCTTTAATATTTACAGTGTATGGTCAAGACGTTCGAGTGTCTTCATTTTTAGGGATCTAGAGTTTCATGTGCGTACATCTACTGTTTGATGCCTTCATTCTTCATTCTTTTGTTTGCTGTAGTTTTGTTTATGTGCATGTGTGCTTTGACAGCTCAGAGGAGCAGAAACGGGAAGCTGTTTTGATCCTTTGCTTAAGCTTTTTGTGTGCTTTTTAAATCTTCTTTTCATGCTTTTCAACGGCTGCTGTTACAACTGACCCGGGTCAGTGGAAGACTGAAGTGTGTTTCATGTAGACTCAGAGGAAGACTGAAGTGTGTTTCATGGTGACTCAGAGGAAGACTGAAGTGTGTTTCATGTAGACTCAGAGGAAGACTGAAGTGTGTTTCATGTAGACTCAGAGGAAGACTGAAGTGTGTTTCATGTAGACTCAGAGGAAGACTGAAGTGTGTTTCATGTAGACTCAGAGGAAGACTGAAGTGTGTTTCACTCAGACAAGAGGAGCAGCAGCAGAAAAGACTAAACCTGCATAGTACATGTAATGAGGAAGTCATATTTAATGATCACAACATTTCAATCACTCATTATTGTATAGCTCCAATTCACAAGAAGTGTTAACTCTAGATGCTTCTCAAAAGAGCCTCTGGGATAATATGCAGGAAGGGTTTCTTCTTTGTATTCCTTGTGTTGCTGTTGTCCACACTTCCTCGTCGCTGAAGCTGAGGTCAGAGCAGGCCGTGCATGAATGCATTTCATACTTTGATGTTTGACAGGTGAATAATTCAAACAAACAAAAAAAAGCACTTTCAGAGGTGTAAACATCCAAAACTTTAAATAATCAAAGAGTAAAAAATTAACACATCAATGAAGGTTGTTTTACAAAATAGTGTTTCAAATGAAATCAAAACTTTGAATGTTTAACCGATGAAATATCCACAGACAAACAGCATAAAGGAGTCGACATCCCCTGCCTTCAGGAAATATATATATATAATATTAGGGAACAAATAAAACGTGCATTTGTGTTCGCTCATCCCTTGAAGCAGATCAAACAGGAAGAAGAAATCACAAATTGTATTTCAATCATAAGATACTTAATTAAGAGTGATTTTAATAACAGTTTGGGAAATTATAAATGTGCAAAGTCTTTTGGTGATTAGACTTTGTCATGAAGACTTCATGTAATGTAAAATTCCCCCTATGGAGTCTAGACCCTGGTGGTAGAAGAATGCAGGATGTGATGAGGAGTGGGTTTCTGAGGCTGTATCTGAGCTCTGCTGAGCTGGACTGGAGGTGACCGGGCTCAATAAAATGACAAAGTGACATAACAATGAGTAAGGTACCTGCTTTTTGTAAAGCATCTGGAGATCTGTTATGATATGGTGCTTTACAAATAATGATTGATTGATTGATTGACTGACTGCAGTAGAGAGATGATGGAAATCTGTTGTATTCTTAAAAGAGGAACACTTTCTCTTTCTCTACAGATGTGTCCAGGAATTTAAAAAAATAGAGCCCCCCCATGAGACCACCATCACTGAGCTGTGATTTCTTTTGTCTGTGCAGTCAGACTGACCATCAGAATCGGGGTTTATTGCTAAGTACATTTACACATACAAGGAATTTGTCTTGGTGTATTGGTGCTAAACAATTAACAAGGAAATAAAGCAGAACTAGCAACAACTTAAATAATAGAGTATAAGAAGATATTACAATATATATATATAAAAAAAAGAGCTGGTTATTTGTCCTTTTATTGTACTTTTGAAAACATGACAGCAACAGAAGTTCCCCGTTGTGTTTAATCCTCTCTGATCTGGAGTCAGTGCTGCTCTCGGTGCTGCAGCAGGACTTAATGAAATTCCCCCACAGAGGTTTTTCCCTGAGCGCGCTCTGTGCTGCAGCTCTCTGTTCATTAGCCATGTTAATGATTGTCCAGCTTGTAGTGACACTGTAATGTTGAGTGACAGGCTCGTATATATCTCCCCGTCTCTCTGTCTCAGGTTCACCCCCTCCTCTCTCTCTCTCCCCCCCTGCAGGCTTTCAGGTCGTGTCTGATTTTCCTCTTTTTTTTCATCTCAATCTAAATTCCCTCTCGGATTCAGCGGCGCGTCAGAATAAATTGTTCGAGTCGTTCAATGAGGAAGTGCAGTCAACCGACACCGATGTGCAAACACATTTGGAGCGGCGGTGGCTGACGTCTTATCGGTGCGCAGGCAGGTGTGCGTGTTTGTGTGTATTTTCAGGGATGGGAGGGTGCGTGACAGGGCTCATCTTACCCTGAAGCCACTGGTTGGTTTTTGAGGATCCACACTGATACGGATACTTTGGGATTGAAGCAGCCCAGAGGGAATATTTACCTTCTCTACTCGATCATAACCCCTTAACAAACAGTCTCTCCCTTTTCACTTCTCCTCAGAGATCTTTAAAATCTCTTCTCTATCAGAGTGAGAGGATCCTTAAGAGCACTCAGGATGTTTACACAGTTCAGTCGAGCTGCAGCTACAGCTTGATTAGGACATTGAATCTGACTTTGTCTTTGTCCTAGTGTACGAACATCGAGGGACAGATTTATTGTATGTCTGACTCATTAATATTATATTACACTTGACTATAGGACCTTCTCTTCTTTTACCTATTATGTCACATACCTAGCAATCAACAGACGGTTGAGACAGTATGAAATTTGTCTCCATCATCAGTCCAGAATTGGTGTGTTTTTGTTCTAGCACTCATCTTGTTGATGCCTCCATCATGTTTTCTTTCTAGTTTCCTTCTACACATTCATGCTGTTTGACGTTCTGGTCAAAGTCTGGTGTGTGAACTCTGGAGCATGCTCAGAGCGCTTGGGCCTGTTTTGGGGCTGTTTGAGGCGTACACATGCAACATTATGATCTTGTTGTGTTGGTTTGACTTTGTACATGATAAACGATGTTACCATGTTAGTCTGCCTGAAATCAAGTTGATTTTTTCAAAGTCAGACTAGCACACCTGGACAACGTGACTGGGGATCGATTCACTCTGACATTCACACTCTGACCACAGTTTGTGTCGAATGACGAGAAGAAAACAAGATGAAGGTGTCAACATGACGAGTGCTCGAGCGAGAACCACACTATTTTATGTAAGAGGAGACAGGTTATGTTGTGTCGTATGAAATGTACAGCGCTGTAACGTGGTCCATGCTCTCACTGTTTGACTTATAACCTGCTCGCTGCTGCTGCCCACTGCTGTTTGCTGCTGCTCGATGCTGCTGCTCGCTGCTGCTTGCTGCTGCTGCTCGCTGCTGCTGCTGCTGCTCGCTGCTGCTGCTCGCTGCTGCTGCTGCTGCTCGCTGCTGATGCTCGCTGCTGATGCTTGCTGCTGCTTGCTGCTGCTCGCTGCTGCTGCTCGCTGCTGCTGCTCGCTGCTGCTGCTCGATGCTGCTGCTGCTGCTCGCTGCTGCTGCTCGCTGCTGCTGCTCGCTGCTGCTGCTCGATGCTGCTGCTGCTGCTCGCTGCTGTTGCTCGCTGCTGCTGCTGATGTTCGCTGCTGATGCTCGCTGCTGATGTTCGCTGCTGATGTTCGCTGCTGATGCTGCTGCTGATGTTCGCTGCTGATGCTGCTGCTGCTCGCTGCTGATGCTGCTGCTGCTCGCTGCTGCAAAGTAGCTGAAAAGGGAAGAATCTGTTAATAGACATTAAAACATATGTATTATAATTTCGGCAAATTAGGTTTTCAAACAGGAAAACGTAACAAAACATATCAGCCAACAGGGATACTATCAATCAATCTCTATCAGATCAACATCAGCTGATCATGTCGGGCGACTGATTTATCAGGTTGACTCTACTTTGCAGTCGGAGCCTGAGGCTGTGGAGCGATCTGCCACAGGAGATCAGGTCAGCTGAGTCAGTGAACTAACCCATTAGGACAAACTCATCTTCACACACTCATAGAACACTCACTGGCTGCAGACTGCAGACTAACACACCTTTTAGTGATGATTCCAGAGCACCGGGCTTGAACAACAGGCGACTTTAGTAGGTCGAGAGAGAGTCTTACCTGTATTGATCTCTGATGACAGACAACGACGTCTATGAAGAGCAATGAGGCCGGAGAAAGGAGCATCAACCTGCTATGATGAGAAAAAAAGACTGCTTCAAAAAGGAAATAGAGAGAGAGTGTCTGTTTGTGTGTGTGTGTGTGTGTGTGTGTGTGTGTGTGTGTGTGTGTGTGTGTGTGTGTGTGTGTGTGTGTGTGTGTGAGTGGGTAAAATAAGTATGTGAGGTGAATGAAGTCAGAGAAAGAAGTGAGGAAACCCATCTTCCTTCTTCTGTCACATTTAATAAAAAATGAGCAGCTCACCTGGCCTCCGTCCTCCTGGTTCCATCTTATCCGGGTGCAGAGGTGTGTGTGTGTGTGTGTGTGTGTGTGTGTGTGTGTGTGTGTGTGTGTGTGTGTGTGTGTGTGTGTGTGTGTGTGTGTGTGTTAGCGTTCTTCTCAAAGGGAATGGTTTATCCAAGGGGCTAGTTTGGAGGTCTTCTGTGTGTTTTGTTGATAACTGGGATTTGGAACTCAAACACAGGAGCGGCAGATGGTGTGTTGGCTTCTGCTTCTGTGTGTGTGTGTGTGTGTGTATGTTAAGTGTGTAAACAGGCATTAGATTGAGAGCTCTGAGTGTAAGTGTGTGTGTGTGTGTGTGTGTGTGTGTGTGTGTGTGTGTGTGTGTGTGTGTGTGTGTGTGTCCTTACTCAAACTCAGACACGAGTCGTCGGTCCCTGAAGGTAGCGCTGCTCTCTGTGGTCATAGTGCGGGCTGATCCCGGGTCAGCGGCGGTCGACCTCATGCCCATCTGCTCTCATGATGACAGATGTGTCAGGAGCTGGCTGCAGATCTGTCCCCTGTCAGATTTCCTGACAGACTGCCCTCCATGTTGGCAGGAGCAGCTCAGCCGACATGTTCTTCAAATCAGAAATATTTGAAACTCACTGAATTAAAGACGCTCAGCAGACATTTACTCACCAGTGACTCGACCTGTGTACAAGAAAATAAGTCTAGAGCTGTTTTCACACATGCACTCCTGAAAACCAGCAGAGGATTTCAGTCAGCCTTCATCTGAAATCTTCCTGAGTCAGTGATTTGCTTGAATGTGCTCAGAGTTTTGGTGAACGGTAAACTGAATGAAACTGACGCTCACGTTTCAAGGTATCAAAAACCAACAAGCACTGTGTCCCCGTCAGAAATGTTGCCCCGGTATACCCCTGCCCCTGGCTCCACTTTGCTTTTCAAAGTAAAAGCTTGATTTGTTTGTCTGTGATGAGACTTCCTGCGTTTTCATAAAATTATTTTTGCTGGGGAAGTGATGTGATGATGTGGTGAATTGACAATTTAACAATTACAGGATTCGTGGTTAATTTATCACAGTCAATTGCATGTCATTAAAGGCAGGTTTGGTAATTTTCTCCAGGTACACTTTTTAAGAAATTGTCTTTAGGTCCTGACAGACATTAATAACTCATGTTCTCTGAAAAAGGAACAAAGAAAATCCATCATCTGTATCAGTTGTAAACCTGTAAAAACTTTGAACCAATGTCTGCCACGAGGTACCAATCTGATGAACCAATCGGACGCCTCCCTGTCTCCCTGCTCCCTCTACCTCTTTTTTATGTATTATGATAAAGTTTAGTGTTTACTGAGTGCTGAATGAGACATGAGACGACATAGTTTCTACAGAATGCAAGAGATGAGCTGAGGTTCACGACTGGAGGGACGGCGCTCTGTATGTAAGAGAGGGGGAGTGGCTTTAGAGGGAGCACAGAGGGGATGGGGTGGGTGCAGACGGAGCACTGAGGGAATGCTACTTTCAAAATCATGCTAATTTTAAAAAATGATCAACCCTGCCTTTGATATGAGAAAGATAGAATTACAGCTAGATTAATACCTGTTTCCAATTGGTTATATTTTGCTTCCACATTTTGAAAGGAGAAGAACACAACAGCAGAAAAGTATCTGAAGGTGTCACTCTCCGGTTGAAGGGCATAAACATCCTCACTCATGCACCCTCATAGTAAGTGTTGCTGAATGTTTCCTGTGGCATTCACACGCCTGCTCAGCCGGGGTGAAAAATTAGTCCGTTTGCATTCAAAACTGCATCTCACTCTGAAAAGGTTGTTAGGTTTCTTTGGCTTTTTTGCTTGTGAGCAGGGGCGCCGTAAAGGGGGGGACAAGTTAGGCAGATTCTAAGCGTCTGTGACTGACAGGGGTGCTGAAAATTATTAAAACATTAATCATTTTTATTCATATTAACAAATAAACGTATGATAGAATAAATAACAATGTGCTTATAACAATAGCGGCTTCATTTTATTTTCTTGGGTTTTGGCACAGAAAAGTAACAACAAAAAGGAACCCACCTCAAGGGGTTCAAAAACCAGCAAAACTAGATAAAAAAACAGTTTGGTTCACTAAATTAAAAACGAACAGGATGGACAGACAGAGCGAAAGCTATCATAAAACCTGGAATATAAATCATACTGGTATATAAGGGTGCATTCACACATGTTTGACTCTCAGACTGTAAATATTAATTGTGACGTCACCCACCTGTTCCTACAGGGGGCTCTGGAAGATCATCAGCAGCAGTCTCCATGTTGGAAATCCTGTCTCAGCCTAACTTTCAGTCAACCTAACGACAGGCTGGAGCTGAGGCGAGTTTTTAAACCTCTTGACGAACTGTTACATCGAGCCCACCAATCATGTCAGCTACGCTCCTCACTATGGATAACATGTATCGTTCATAAAATCAACAAGGAGCTGTTTAAAATAAATTCACCCTCTGTACAGTGTGTGCCAGTGCTGACAATAACTGCAGGATTTTGCACTTCCTCATTGGCTTCATTTTCCAAGACTGGAGGTTGCCGCTTGGTTTGACCCCCAAAGTCCAGTTTGTTTGACTCGTGTAGAGTGCTCCATACTTTTTTCAAGCTCGGTACACTTCCTTGGCCCTGGCAGGGTTGGAGCTTCAGCACAGTACAGCTGCTCATGCATGAGCTCAAGCACCGTCTTGCTAGAAATCCAGGGGTGTTAGAGTCCTGTATCTGAACACAAAAAAAACAAAATAAGTCACAAAGTCAGTAAAGTTGCAGTCATGTTCTCTGTGTTGTTCTGTTCAATTCACGCTGCTGCTATCAAACAGCAGTTTTTATTTTTTTATTTTCAGCTATTTGACAGCTCCCGGAAACTGCCTGGTCTGCATTTATAAGTATCCCAGCATGCTTTGCAAGAGAGAGAGAGAGAGAGAGATTTTTATCTGTGTTGAGTGAAATTAAAAGACCTAACTCATTGTTGTATTATCTACAAAGATCTGATATGAATCCATCATGAGCACTAAGAAACACTCTGCAAAGTTAGAGCTGCAAGGCAAACATGAGCAGGCGTCTGTCGCTCACAATACAATTAAAGTTATTTTCAGTGTGGTAATTTATTTTTCCTTTGTAAGCTAGTTCATGCAGTCAACTGGAGCTGCACTGATTTCACACCTGACACGCGTCATTATCCACAATCACCCGACGTCACCTCTTTCCAATTAGCCGTCTATGTAAGCTGCAAGATTTCCGGTCTCCTCCTCCGACCCGCACCATTACTGCACTCTCAGTCCCACCTCCACCCCAGCATCCACCTGTAGGCTCAGACTGGGGGAGTTACAATATTATCCAATCACTCCTCAAGTTTCTGCATGTCAAATAAAACTGTGGGGAGTGATGAGGTCTGACTGAACTTAAGAGGCAGAAACCTCGAGCTGAACCAGACTCATGTTGAACCGCCATTTTCTGAGACTGTGTTGGGGTTGAGAAAGAGAGAGAGAGGAATCAGCCTCTCCAAACCTTCACAGTCTTCTATTAATTTACTTCCATGGAACAAGCGCTGACACACAGGGTGTATCTGAAACACCGCCTACTGTTAATCTGACCCTCTCTTAACTTTCCCATGTTGCACTGCGGCTGCCTTTGTTCAGACTCAGCTCACATTGACTGGCATCACGTTGTGCTTCCAGTAAACGAGTATAACTCTGTGTCACCCTGCAGGCCTCACACACTCCTCTTCTTGAGTAAAAAAAAAACAGACTTCACTGGAGCACAAGGACCGGAGCCAGCGGCTGCTTTAATACACAATCACACCGCAGGAGTGCTTTTGCAAAATAGAAGGAAAAAATTGGAGGCATTCATTCAGTCTGAGACCTTTGCAACCATTCAGACATTATCCATTATTGTGCTCTTTGATCACAATTACACTAATTATAGCCCCTCTATTAGCTTGGTTTCTCATAAACAAGGAGGAGAGGGGGATGAGAATGGAGAGGCTCAGTGATTCAGAGTCTCTGAGTGTCTGTGAAATGTGATTAGAAATGTGCAGGTGACACGCTGACTTCTGTACCAAAGCTTCTGGTGAATACAGGAGAGAGAAGAGCAGCGGGGTGTTGGCATGAAGCTGCAGAGAGGGGAACCAAAGCTCGGCTCATATTTTTTGATTTTCTGAACACTTCTCCACACGCTCCTGCTCCCACATTTTATTTTTATCATTAGATTGGTTGACCTACCCGGGTGCTGCAGAGCTAATTTTACCAAAATGATGAAGTTTCTTGCTCTGTTAAAAGGTCACTCAGACTCCAATAATTGGCTCTCAACTTAAGCTCTTGCTAAAGAAGCACAGAATAAGAAGTCAGAGTCCATGCAGCGACCCTCAGAAGTCCTTATTCTCTGACTGTAAGCACTCATTCTGTCTTCAGTCTGTTTGAGCCCCTCACACTTCACACTTCGGCCATGACGGACTCTTCTCAGGGCGCCAGTGAAAGCTGCTGCATGCCTAATGTGTGGCATCCCAGTTAGAGCCTTTCAGGCGGTGTTCAATTCCCAAAGCCTGCGTTCACATTGACTTGAGTATCCTGGATATGAGTGTTATCCTGGTATGGATCATATTTATTACACGCACACAGAGAGACCTAGTTATCCATATCCCTGTATACATGATAAATCCTCCCAGTTTTTGATCTTGTCATCTTCTGTAGATTTAGTAAAATTTGAAAGTTGCTTCATCAGAGCAGCTTCTTTTGTTCTGATGGTCATGTGTTGTTTTTTCAGTACTTTCCAACCTGACCTAACTCGCTCCACTGTCAGAGTCTGGAAAACGGCGTCTTGTAGCCCGTTCACCACAGACTTCAGGTCAGCATTTCAAGGTTTCCCCCTCTATAATAAACATATTTATTAACTTACTATATTTCATTCTTAATTACTGAAAGACAAAACTCAGATTCTTCCTCGCTCCAGAAAGAAGGTGGTCTTGTTGTTGCCGCCATGTTTGTTTTGCTGTTAGGAAATTTGGCTGAGGTGGCACCTGTGCGGGTAGTCGGCAGCTGTCAGAAACCAGAGTAAGGCGCATACATGCCACTGTATCCAGTTTTCTCTCGGGGGTTCTTCAGCAGGATAAGAGATTATCTCTGTTTCTGAAAATCAGGTTATGATGTCAATTCAAAAACCTGATAGAAACCAGGATACTCGAGCTAAGTATCCCAGTTATGTAATGTAAATGTTACGTCATGATTGATAGCTCTGTCAACAACATGCGGTTCCTGCAGCGCTGGATGCACTGGATCATCAGAGTAAAGGAGGAACTGTGAGAGGAAATGTAACGAGAACTCACACAAGAGTCAAAAAACGTTCCATGACCGTGAGTCTCTGCTTCAAACTGACACAAGAATCTGTTTTGATTTCGACTAAACCTGCCTGAGGGACCTTTGATCTTTCATTGGTACATTTTATGTGTGTTTCGGTTATTGGAAGGGGCGTGGAGTTAATTTTGGAGTTCCACCACCATGCTTCCTTCTGTGCATGTCCAAGTTTAAAATTATGTCATCACCCACTGCAGGGGGGATTTTGGCTTCACTTCAATGTACAGAAGAAGGAGACACGCCGTCCATATTAGTAAACAGTCGTTTGTGACCGCTGCATACGCTTCTTCTATTTCTTCTTCTCTTTGTTCCAAACAAACTTGACATTGTGAAACGCATCACTTCTCCTCACAGTGGTGGGAATAGTTTCACCTTCTGTCCTGTTTCCTCACCACAGCTCGCTCTGAGTCTCTGTGGGCCGAATAGAAGAAGAGGAGGATATTAGTTCAGAGAGCAGGATGAAGCTGAGAACAAACTTTATAGTATGCAGGTTAGTGACACTGTAGGGTTGTAATAACAGAAGAAGAATCCATCGGTGGATTAGCTGTGGTTTTGTACAATAATCCAGCAGCTCTGAGATTAAATCCAACCCTGTGGCAGACAATGTAAAATACACTGTCATGGCTGATGCTGTTTGCTTATGGTAATTATATGCCCTCCTCAGTTGGCCTGTGGAACAGATTAATGACTGCTGAGGTGCACCATTACGAGCTGATGAGCTGCTACCTGTGATAGGTGGAGCAGCCTCAGGTGATGTTGTACTGACCTCTGTATTCATTGCTGGCGGCTTGGGGGGGGTCGTGATTGATTTGTTTATCAGTTTATTTGTCTGCTCATCTGTCCCTCACACACAATATATCAGTGTGCCAAGAGAGTTATGAAGGCGCCTGGGGGTGTTTTGTATAATTGTTTTTTATTTGAGAATACACAATGACCCAGAGAGGACGCTACAATCACTGAATAAACAATGCTTATCATCTCTGTATGTTAAAGGCTTTTTACGCATTTTGTTTGTCAATCCAGGGCTGTACCCGATAAAAGATGGAACACTGGGAAAAACACATGGAAATAAACTCTGACGACTAAATTGTATGAAACAGCAGATAACACTACCACTGAATGATCCAGCAGAGAAACCAGGGTTCTCATACTGAAGCTGATGAGTTGATGAGCAACAGGTGTTTGAGCCAGCCAGGTGCTTTATTGCACAAGCTACGCCCTCCAGAGAGACAGGACACAAGCACGCACGCACGCACGCACGCACGCACGCACGCACGCACGCACGCACGCACGCACGCACGCACGCACGCACGCACGCACGCACGCACGCACGCTCCATCATAGTGAGAGTGCAGCACCATCAGTGTGAGAGTGAGAGTACAGCTCCATCATAGTGAGAGTGCAGCTCCATCAGTGTGAGAGTGCAGCTCCATCAGAGTGAGAGTGAGAGTACAGCTCCATCATAGTGAGAGTGCAGCTCCATCAGTGTGAGAGTACAGCTCCATCAGTGTGAGAGTACAGCTCCATCAGAGTGAGAGTGCAGCTCCATCAGAGTGAGAGTGCAGCTAACCTATCTCCACGTTCACTAACTAAACAAGAGCAAACTGCATAGAGCACCAACACTCTCTTTGTTGGAGTCTGAATGTCATGCTTTGTGAATCAGACCTTGAGCAGATAGAGGGAGTTCATCATGCACTGTTTTTAGCTAATGGCAGCAGTAATCCACTGTTACTGAATCAGGCCCTAAAATGGTTACCTGAGTTTATTGCATGGAACGAGTGTTGAACATAAATGCTCTCAGACTGAAGGAGCTCTCAGGATTGTTCTGTGTGTGCTCTTAGTGCAGCAGATGGCACTCTGGATGTTGGTTGTTTTCAATGAGAAAACAAAGATAAACTCCTGCAGCAGTGATGGAGGGAGCTGCTGTCCACCTGCAGACTCAGCGTGGAAACAAAAGTCTAATCGCCCCTGCTGCTGTCTGCTGATGACAAACAGAAATTCTACTGACCGAGAGGCACGTTCTTTTATTTGTTGACGTGTTCTCTCTGTTCTTTAGTGAAGATAAGTAAGTGAGGGGGGGGGGGGGGGGCTTTCTTCCTGTGACGGACCACTTTGGAGTCAGGACAGAGAAAAGGCTTACTGCCAAAGTTAGGGGTAGCTAAAACAAGTTCTCTTCCCTGCCTGGCTCCGGCTGCAGTCAGCCGGCCCTCCGGCTTGGAAACAAACACACACTGTGACTTGGACTTCCTGTGGGAACACCTCAAGGGGCTCACCGCTCCAATAACAAGACATCCAAAACACTGGGAACCTTATTCATTTAACGGGGGGCTTCCTCTGGCTCGGCTGGGGGTCCTGTCACAGTGGATTGTGGGGAAATAGTTTGTTCTGGCTCGGTGTGCTCGGTGTGCTTGGTGCTACGTGTTTGTTATATTCCCTCTTATTACCAGCACTGAGATGGAGCAAAAAAAATAAAATCTTCAACTTTATTTATAATGCTTAAGAATGCTAAACTCAATGTGCTGATATGACATTTACTACATTGCACACTGAAATACATATAAAGTGTAATCATTTGATATTTCTGTATTAAGTGGCCCTTTTGACTGGAAGATATTTGTACTCATTCCAAACAGTTCAGGCCTTATTTTTTGTACTTTCTATATCTTGAAACAAAACGTCACCTGGACTTGTCAGGTCTATGTGGCTTGTATAAAGTGAAATAAGATTTATTTTACCAGACATTAGAAAAAATACTCTATAAGTTTTGAGTTGTTGTAGTCAGTGAAGCCACTTCTGATCCAGGTAAAGCCTTACAGAACAGATGAAGTATTGAAGTTTCTTGTATTCTGCACTGGCATCAGAGTAATCTTTATTCATAGAGTACGGATTAAAATACACAAACTGGGGGCTGGATTGTTTGAGGTTTTTTTAAAGTGTAGGAAAGTTAATCCACTAAAAATCATCCTGCAGTCTCCTGCACAACTGGACAGTTTTTAATCATGACTCCAGTTACACAAAGCTTGTATAATTAGAAATGTTATTATTATTTTTAACTCTTAATGTTGTTTTATTTTATTTAAAGGTGACATATCCTCCTCCTCTTCAACCAGTGTAAATAAGTCTCAGAGCTCCTCAAAACATGTCTGTGAAGTTTTGTTGTTCTAAATCCACTCTGATCCTGTATTTGATCATTAAAAAAAAAAAAAAATCCAACACAATTCAAAACATTCATGTTGTTGGTCCACATGCTGTCAACATGTTTTAAATATCTGTGTTTGTTTTGAAGATATCGTTTCAGAAATAAAAATGGAGGGAAGAAACATCAAAGTAGCCGTCCCGGTAATAATCTTAAATTACTGTCACCCCAACTAAAAGACATTCAAGTTAACCGCCACTCCCGGGGGCTGTAACGCCATCAGATGATTGACATGGAACAAAAAGAACAACCTCAAAATAAGCTCCCAAGATGCTTTCTGATCATCTCGGACAAAACTGAGGGAAGAATACCTCGGACAAAGCCTCTGCATGATGTGTGTGTGAGTGTGTTTGTGTGTGCGTGTGTGTGTGTGTGTGTGTGTGTGTGTGTGTGTGTGTGTGTGTGTGTGTGTGTGTGTGTGTGTGTGTGTACTTGCAGATACTGTGTGTGTGACCGCAGCACGTCATGACTCCACAGGCAGCTGCTAACATTTGGACTCCATTGAGCAGTAGACTGATGAGTCTGATTGTCAAAGTTTGACCTCAGACTCTCTGGTCAGAGAGGAGGTCTGGATCAGGTGTGGATCAGGTGTGGATCAGGTCTGGATCAGGTGTGGGTCAGGTGTGGGTCAGGTCTGGATCAGGTGTGATGTCTCCACAGAGTCGGTGGATGTTTTATGTATGTGGTTAGTCTTTCATCAGCACTCTCAGTATTCAATTTACATACCGTCTACTGATCCGGCGCTGAATGTTAAGCTGTTTATGCTCTCTCAGCCACTTTATTCTGACACCAATATGTGTGTGTGCACGTCTGTGTGTGTGTGTGTGTGTGTGTGTGTGTGTGTGTGTGTGTGTGTGTGTGTGTGTGTGTGTGTGTGTGTGTGTGTAAGACAGATTGCTTTGCCCCCTTCGCCCCCTCCCCTGTGGTTGTGCAGTATTGTGTTCTGGTAGTAATGATGGGTTCTGTGCTTCCCAGTCTCCCTCCCAGCAGGACACACACATAAAAGGGTCCTTCTCAGTGCAGCCATGCGCACAAGTGTGTGTGTTGTTTTCTGCGATTGTGTGCGTCTGTGTGCGTGTGATTCTAAGAACATCATTTTCAGCAGTGCATGCTGATTGGGCCCCACACTGAGCGCGTGTCCAACCCATCAAGGTTCACATTGGTACTCTCTCTCTCTTTCTCTGCCTCTCTCTCGCCCGCTCTACCACCACTCCTTTATTTCCATCTATCTTTCCGTTCCTCCATCTCTCCTCCCTGTATGACATTTGTGCTGTCCTCACACAGCTCCTCTGCTCCTCCCCTGTGTGCGTATGAGCTATTGGATTTTTAGCGGGGGGGGGAGCCTCTTCTTTCGTTATTGCAAATCGAAGCAGACACACTTGAGAAAACAACAGTTCCTCTCGGAGAAAGTTTGGGTTCCACACAATCCAAACATGGTCTGTGATAAATTTAATCAAGGCCAGAGAGTCATTCACACCTGCAGACAGATTCAAGAGAATCTCCTGTAAAGGACACGAGAACTCCTCAGACTGTTTAAAACCAGAAAGATTCTCGTCAACAGTCTGTCGGTGTCACGTCTCTGACCCTGTGGGGGGGGGGGGGTTTACTATGAAACATGATTCTCTTTTGCTGAGGTAACTTCAGGGTGAACTTGGAGATTTTTGTACAACAATGGGGCTCACTTCTTCCTGGGGTATCACCATGGTAGCTTCTGCTTAACTTATGTGAGAACAGTGTTGTTATCTCAAGATAATGAGAGATATAGTTAAAAGAGTCAACTAAAATGTATTGATGCATTTAGGCCTTCACTGCTCACACACACACACACACACACACACACACAGTGAACTTAACTGAAGCACAGAAGGATGAACGACAAGTGGTTCCTCCGCTTATTACACAGCTATTTACTCATCAAATAAATCATCTGTAACAAAATATTGATTATGAATTAATTTTATTAATTTAAAAATGATACATTTCTTCTGCTTATCAAACAGTCTGACTAATCTACAGAGCTGTGTTTATATCAACAGTTAAGTTTATGAGCTTAATTAACTTTCATTACATTTAAAAGAACATTTCCTGTGATGGTGAACAGAGTCTCATGATGTACGTGTGAATATGTCAAACTGCACACTGCCTTGATATAAAGACAATCAATGTAAGCACAGTGTCGGACTCTGCCGCTTCGCCCGCCATCTTTGATTTCCACAGTGTCTTTTTTGCGTCATGCCCTTCCCCCTGCCTCACAGGGAAAACTGCACGCTGTGGGGGACATGTGTGAATAAGCTACTGAGGAGAAGATTTCAGGGTGTGTTCTGAAATTCTTTTGTCATTTTCAGGGTTTTATGTTTCATGTGTGAAAAACAGCATTTGAAAGGTTTCAACCTACAGTGATGACTCTTCTGTCCCCTCTCAGGTGTGTCGCCCTCCTCCTCGCCCATCTTCCCCTACCCACTGCCCCCCACTGACTGTGTGGAAGCCCACCGGGTGTGCTCTGTGGACCCCCGGTGCGAGGCGTTGTACCGGGGTTTGGAGCTGTGTGCGTCCGACGCTGCCATGTCTCCCCTGAGCGAGCAGGTGGCTGCAGAATGTCTGGAGAGACAGGACGCCCTTCTTGGCCGATATCCCGCCCTGCTGGCCTGCAAGTGTCACCGCGGCCTCCGCAAAGAGGAGCACTGTCTGCGCATATACTGGAGGGTTCGTCTGCTGCCAGGTGTGTGTGTGTGTGTGTAAGTGCATGCCTACAACTCGGTATGTGTTTTCATCATATGCACAAATAGTGGACTTATGAATTAAACGTTGTCGCCCTAGAATTATAAGTTGGTTATACTTTCTATTGATGGATGATGATGGTTACATGATGAGCTGTAATGAAGCCCCTGAAATATAATCGGTAATTGCTCCCACTGCTAAGTTTGAATGGTAAATGGACTTATATAGTGTTTTTCTAGTCTTCAGATTACTCAAAGCGCTTTTACACCACATGTCACACCCACCCATTCATACCCTTTCACACACTGATGGTAGTGATGATCACTATGTAGTATCATCAGAAGTAACTAATCCCATTCATACACCTCCACCGAAGCAGCGGGACCAATTCAGGGTTAAGTGTCTTGCCCAAGGACACATCGGACATGTTACCCAGCTGGGGATCGAAGCCTCGACCGTCCGGTTGAGAGGCGGCGAGGGTGTGAATGATTGAGTAGTCAGAAGACTAGAAAATAAATATTTACCATTTACAATAACTGGCAACCAGCCTCCTCACTCAATGCACCTGTGAGCCAATCTAAAATATAAAAACATTGAAAACATGAAAAAAAGTGCAATGAATCTATCTGAGTAACCGATACATCATGCACAAAGACCAAATGCATTAGAACATGAAAATGTTTTTTTGCAAGAAATTAGTAGATATTGAACTTGTTGTGAAACATGATTTAATGCAGCTGAAAAACAATGTGAGCTAAATATCCTTTAATAACTTGAAAATACTCTGTTTGCTGATTAAATAAAGCTTTAGTTGCATTTGAGCTTAAAAATATAATTGGGATGAAACATTCTGATGGAAGCTGAATATTTGTTCTTTTATAAATTCTATTATTATTAAATTATAAGTAATTATAATTGTCTGTATCCAACAAGATAAAGTTGTATGTCGGCTGTCATGTTAAACTGGTCTATCAACTGGAGAAACACGCTACCAGCACAGGTGTATGGACGTTGGTACTAATAACGTTAGCCACACTAACTAAAGCATTTGACATCGTTTACTTTCACACACTGTGATCTTGTGTTTGCCACTTTCCTTAAACTGTGCTCAATTATGACTGTATAACGGAGATATACATTGCAACTTAAAACCGGGTTCCTCTTTATTCTTCCATTATCTTGACCAACATGTGCAGTTGAAGGTTGCGGGGGTGAAGGCTGATGGATTTAGTGAGAGGTGAGGCCCATTCTGGACAGGGTGAAGGTTTATCAAAGGGCTTAGAGCTGCACTGAATTACATATTCATATAATCAAAGACTCAAATAATTTTCTTGAATGTGAAAGAGGTTACTTCTGTTAAAGTTCCTCTGTGCTGGTTTTTTCTGTCAGGGCCTGATTCTCAAAAGGATTGTGTGGCTTTTACGTCAGTCAAACCTGTGCAATGAATCAAAAAGACAACGTCTAATTCACACCAGCAAAAGGGTAAAAAGGGTTAAATGTAGCTCTAACTGCGCTGCAGATAAAACAGCATTTCTGTGCTGTTTGTGCATACTGAACTGAGTCATCATGCAGGTGGCAGTGGCTCAGTCTGTAGGGACTTGGGTTGAGAACCAGAAGGTTGCTGGTTCAAGTCTCAGTGCGGATCAAATATGGAAGTTGGTCTGGTAGCTGGAGAGGTGCCTGAGCACAGCGGAGATGCCCTTACACAGAGTGTAAAAACTGAGTTTTCATCTGCATAACCATGAAACTGTATGGAGTGTTTCCTCAGAATATTTCCCAGAGGAAGCATATATAATGTAAAGAGAATTGGTCTGAGGATTCCATGGCAAACTTTAGTGTGCATAGAGGACTCATCATTAACATGCACAAACTGAGATCGGTCTGATAAGTAGGATTCAAACCAACTTAAAGCAGTCCCTGTAATTCCAAGCAAATGCTCCAGTCTGTACAACAGGATCCGATGGTCAATGGTGTCAAAAGCAGCACTAAGATCTAACAAGACGAGCACAGAGAGAAGTCCCCTTTCTGAAGCTAGAAGTATATCGTTTGTAACTTTAACTAGTGCAGTCTCAGTGCTATGGTGGACTCTAAATCCTGACTGAAACTCCTCAAATAAACTGTTGTCATGGAGAAAGTCACACAGCTGTTTAGCTACCAGGATCCTTCTCCAGGATCTTCGAGATAAAAGGAAGGTTGGATATAAGTTAGCTAGAGTTCCTGAATCCAGAGTAGGCTTTTTAAGTAGAGGTTTGATTACCGCTACTTTAAGTGCCTGTGGTACATAGCCTGCCAGTAAAGACGAATTGATCATATCTAATATAGAGTTGCTAACTAAGGGAAAGACTTCCTTAAACAGCTTGGTTGGGATTGGGTCTAAAAGACAGGTTGACGGTTTTGACGCAGAAAAAATGGAATATCTAATCTAATATAATAACAGACGTATCTGCACCAGGTAAGGGCAGGAGGTTACCAATTTTGTCTCTGATGTCTAGAATTTTGTTGTTGAAAAAGCTCAGGAAATCATTACTGCTGAGGGCTAGAGGAATACAAGGCTCAATGGAGCCATGACGCTCTGTCAGCCTGGCTACAGTGCTGAAAAGGTATCTAGGATTGCCTTTGTTTTCCTCGATTAGAGCTCTACATCGAGCGTGACGTAGAGCCTTCATATATCTTCTATGACTATGGACCATGGAGCCACTCTCCGCCGCTTGACAACCTTCTGTTTCAGGGGAGCAATCGAATCCAGAGTAACTCTCAGCGAATCCACTGCACCATCAGCAAACTGATCTAGCTGAGAGGGACTAAAGCTATCATAAGAGTTTCCAACTGGGTTGAAACACGGTACTGAATCAAAAACAGCTGAAATAGCTTCCGTAAATCTAGCCACAGCACTATCAGACAAACTTCTAGAGAGCATACCTCTTCCAAGCAGAGGTAATTCTGGCAGGACAAAGTCGAATGTAATAAGAAAATGGTCTGATAGAAGAGGATTTTCTAGGAAAACTGTAAGGTTATGGATTTCAATGCCATAAGCTAAAACAAGATCCAGGGTGTGGTTGAAACAATGAGTAGGTTCGTTTACACCCTGGGTGAAACCAATAGAGTCTAATAGTGACATGAAAGCTGTGCTAAAGCTATCATTATCAACATCCACATGGATATTGAAGTCACCTACAACAATTATTCTATCACTGCTAAGGACTAAATCTGATAAAAATTCTGCAAATTCAGATAGAAACTCAGAATATGGGCCAGGAGGGCGGTAAACTACAACAACTAGAACTGGCTGAAAGGTAATAGGTTGAATAAACCAATTCTTAGCTTGATTCTTTAAGGACTCGAAATCAAAGATGTGCAAATTCTCAATTTAAAGAACTTAGAAAACTGTATGCAAACTCTTGTACACTGTATAAATTGCTAAAAAAAAACCCATATTTTGGCAAGTAAGTCCATTGCAAGTTAGACAGTGTGCACTAGCTTTGCAGCTTTTTATGGAAAGAGCAAAGTGTTCAAATTAT
Organism: Labrus bergylta; assembly: GCF_963930695.1. Classification (NCBI taxonomy): domain Eukaryota; kingdom Metazoa; phylum Chordata; class Actinopteri; order Labriformes; family Labridae; genus Labrus; species Labrus bergylta. The sequence continues at coordinate 2,831,285 of NC_089203.1, read as the reverse complement.
TATTTGACAACTGAAGGTACTAACAAAAACAAAATACTACATGTACATGTAAAGAAAACTATCAATATATATAAGTATAAATACTTAATTTCAACTTAAGTACCGCCTCTGATAAGGCCAATAAATAGCCAATCATTGATTTGGATTTTGGGGTAGCACCTTGGGTGGACAATCATATTACAAGCGGGGCCAATGCCACCACTGGCCACCCCTTTGGCCACGCCCCTGCTGTCAGTGGCTCAACACTTTCAGATGTGCGGAAACGGTCTGGAGCCGTAACCTTGTCAAGGATGTGAGTGTTATTTTATCTTTATCTGTTCCATTCAGAGAGGAAGATTTGTTTCTTAAGGTGAAACATTTTACTCTCTAGAAAACGTAATGTTTACGTCCACAACCCTTCAAACACCGAAATGCCAAAAACTGATTTCTTTTGAATCCTGGCTCATGTAAAGTGAGGCCCAGTTAAAAGGACCCTATCACACACACACACACACACACACACACACACACACACACACACACACACACACACACACACACACACACACACACTGGGAGTAACAGGAGCGTATCAAGAGTGCTGGTGTGATGTGTGCATCAGTAAGTGAGCTAACACTAGCCAGCGGACTCCTCCTCCCCTGTGGCCTATTAGTCAGCCGAGCATTAGTGTAATTACACACTCTTCAGTTCCCAATGTTGCTCGGCTGCTCTAGCGTGTCATTACCATAAATATATAGCCCAGAATAGGATTTACATACATAAACACTTTACATGCCATTACATTCCTGATTGAGTTTGTTCTTTGAAGTGTGTTTAAATCATTTGCAGGAACAAACGGCTCGTCCACTCGTCAATCAAGACTCTGCTGATGGCTTTAACAAGTGGACAAAAGCTGTCCTCAGTTACATGAAATCACTGTGACTGCTAATTCACAGTTGTATTCTCATTATTGAACCCTCATTCTGGGCCTTGTTGATAGGATTTAAATGAGAAAAGAGCAGTAATACTGGTTGGCGCAGGTTCTTTATTGTGTTCTTATAACTGTGATACATTTTTTGACACCATTTAATATCTGTACATCGAGAAGGTGCTGCCATTCTGGTCCACATTGCTATGTATCCCAGCATGCTTTGCGCAGTGAAGCAGCCATTTGCATAATCCCAGCATGTTGAAGGCCTTTGAATATATGTTTGGTGTTTGAATGTTGTGTCAGATGTTTTTGACTTTGTATCTTGGTGTTTAATATTTATGTTGTAAACAGAGCCGCTGTGATGCAAGACAAATGTTTTCAATAAATAAATCAATCAATCAATCAATAATCAATACATAATGGCTGAGGGCAACATTTCAACAGATTTTGTTGGTTGCAGTGGTAGATTGTGGGGGCTGCCCTTGAGGTCATGACCGCATGTCTCAGCATTTTACATTGGTTATACAGGGTAGTGGCCCAGTTTTTAAATTAAAATGATTGGTATACGAGTGAATCTTGCGAGTGGAAGTTAAAATATTTCTTATCTGGGTTTTAAAACGTATCGTTAATCCTCCAGTGAAATATCCATGCATGAACTAGGAAACAACACACAGTAACAGGGTTGGCAATGAACTTTCTTGTTTATTCACCTTTTATAGCCTCATTCTAGTAGTGTTGTAGTACTCGAAATCGGTCTTGGTCTCGTCACGGAATCATAAGCATTTTTATTCTGTCTTGTCTTGGTCTCAGACCTGGTTGGACTACAGATTTTAAACCAAACCAGTCAAGACCACCACTGACTATTTTTCAACGTCATCACTGGGATTAGAAGGAAAGGCTCATTTCTAAAAGAAGGATTAACTTTAATTCATTCATAATTTGATTTTAACCCCTAGTTATAGCCACAACCTTCCTCGTAAGGGAGTGCCATGCCTGCTGCACAAGTTGAGCATTTTCTGTGATATTCTTTGTCTTGGTCTTCACTCTGTCTCAATCCCTACAGTAAATGTCTTGGTCTTGTCTCATAGCACTCTTGGCTCGGGTATGTCATGGTCTCGGTTAGTGTGGTCTTGACTACAACACTACATTCTAGATTACATTTATGACCTTCTTCAAGTCATTTTGAGGAATGCCTCATTGGATTTTCATTGGTGTTTTCCATTACTGTTGTCCTTTATTACCTTAATGTTTGTCTTAGATTTGTTCCCTCCAACCTCCTGTGGCCCACTTTTCAAATGTTAACTCAATTGTTGCCAATGGTTTTCTCTGTGCCTGTTTTTTTTTTTTAGGAGAGGATGAACTGGAAATGTCTCCCTATGATGACACACTAATGGATACTCGCATGGCCTCCTTAGTGGCAGGTAAAACACACTCTGACACACACACACCGAGTCACTCATGCGGTCTTTGTTATGATTGGGTAGTTTGCGTCAGTGTCCATCAATGTCACACAGCAAATATTTAATGGCAGACAGCTCTATTGCTCCATCTTACCAATCATACACAGTGAAACAGCTCAATGAATCACCAAGCCTTAGACATGTTAATCAATATGTATGAATCAATACAGACATAGTAACTCTTGACCAGCTGAGGACACTCTGCTCTTTATATGTCTACTCTGCTTGCTGGCTCAGCACCTGTTTACAACCTCAGACTAGATAAGAAAACCGTAAAGGTTCTCAAGGACGGTGATACCTGCTATAAGTTGGATTTCAATCACTGCAAAGTATAATTACTGTCGGTCGCCAACCTAAAGTATAATTACTGTCTGTTGCCAACCTAAAGTATAATTACTGTCAGTCATTGCCAATGGAAAGTGGATGTCCAATGTTTGACATCCTTGCTGCTCCAAGTCAGCCCATCACTCAATTGGTTGGTAGATAAACTAGCTAACATTACTCAACCAGTTCACATGCTATGGTTAATAGTAAATGAGCTTGTGTAGTGCTTATTCTAGTATTCTGTCTGCTCAAAGCACTTTTACACTGGTCACACACATTCACACACATTGGACTTTTTTTCTTAGACCCAGCAGGCACAATATTTTTTGCTGATTTGTTCATAAAACTCCTTCAAATGTTCAAGAAAACTGGTTTCAGCTGCACAGGTAGCTACATTGTTGAATTGCTAGCAGCATAGGCCATCGGGCCATATTTGAAGTTCAAAACAAATTTCATATAACCCATTATCTCTACTCTTAGCTAATGTTAGCATTCAGCCACTTCCTATTGAATATTTGTGTTTGAGAATCAGAGAAAGAACATGAAAGGTTCATATCCATTCTAGATATCAATGCTCATATTGAACACCTTCTGAAACCCTAAGCTGGCTTCCAAACTCACTGAATGTCTGTACACAGTGTGAAGTTAGTCAGGCGATAACGGGTATGAGAGAAACTATAAATTATTAGCATTGTCATTTTAGCACTGCTAACTCTGACTTTGCGCCACATTAGCTTGCAAAAAATAAGTACAACCAGCAGCATATGTCACATTGACAGAGAATTAAATATGAACAAGTGAATCATTGCGCTCAAAATGGTCAGCTAATTAAATAATCATCTTTCTTGTGGTGAAACATCGTCATGCACTTAATACCTGTCTACATTGTTATTTAGAGTTCAGCAAAGTAAGTTTCTCTTGGTATTTGTGATGTTCTCAGTGTAATAAAGTACTGTACTAATCCACAATATGCTGATGACACTTTTGTTTTTCTTTCTGTTTTAAACCCTGATGCCATAAACTCACAACTCTTCTCTGATCTTCAATGTTAATAAAACTGGTTAGAATCTAATTATCTATCAATCAGTGCCATACAAACACCAAACGAAATCTACAGTATGACTATCTCTCAAACACCTGGTATGCCTCGATTCTCATCTCACTTACTGAGATGACATTCATAATTTAACTAAACCTGACTATTCTGGGAGCACATGGTGGCCCATCATCTTAATAAAACACTTTATGTTGTTTATTACCTTGTCAGCCCTCTGTAGCTGTAAGATGGATATATTGAGCCATGATTGCATGAGGCTGTAAATGTTCATTTCCCTGATAGAAACTCTCCACACATAGCTGCTTTATATTTGTCTAATTTGACTTCTCCTCAACTCTTTCAGCCTCATCTTACATGCAGCTGGATGGTGAGAATCAGTGCCTGAAGGCAGCACAGGACTGTGGCCTTTATGAGAAGTGTGGTTCCCTGAGATCAGAGTATGTACTGGCTTGTACCAAAAAGGTGCCAGGGACTAACCGATGCAACCAGCACAAGTGCCACCGGGCCTTACGACGCTTTCTGGAGCGGGTTCCTGAAGAGTACAGCCTGGGTGTCTTGTTCTGCCCCTGCACCAACACCTTGTGTGGTGAAAGGAGGAGGAAAACCATCGTACCTTCCTGCTCCTTCCAGGAGATGGAGGGTCTGCAACCTAACTGCCTCCACCAGCAGAGCTTCTGCCGCAGAGATGACCTCTGCAGGTAAGTGTTGAAGCTAAAGGTGGCTGGGCAAAAATCATTCATGTGTATTGTTCAATCCAAACTGGAATGGCGGGGAATAAACCTACAAAGAAGAAAGGGCTTTTAGGCAGGTGATGACCCAACTGATAGATTCATGTTAAGTGGGTCATAGTTGATGGGAAACAGAGTGAAACATGATACAATCTTAGGGTTGTTAGAAATTGGTAAAAATACATGCTTTTGTCATCCTTTTTTATTCCTTTAAGGGGAAGAAGCTGAAGATACAGTACGTGCAAACCAAAGAAACAACCAGAAAATAGTTATGAAAGGATAGATGAAGCTGAATGTACAAGAAATAAATGTGTCAGTACGTCTCTCAGACATTATTATGAAAACCCCCAACATACAAATCCAGATTTCTTGTGTTTGATGTTGAGTTGTTGTTTGTGTTGTTGCCAGGTCCAGACTGGCTGATTTCCTCAACAACTGCCAGCCCTCTCCTCTGACGGCCAGCGGCTGCCTGAAAGACTCAGCAGGCTTGTGCCTCCGAGCTTACGCCGGACTCATTGGTACGAACGGGGGGAAGGATGGATGGATATATGGGGTGGAAAGATGAGTAGTTGAATCAAAAAACAGATGGCTGTATTTAACTATTACCAGTAGTTTTGGCACATAATCCAGTTCATCTGCAGGACATTTTAAAATGCTTAAACGGAAAGGCTTCAGGCACGTGAACTATGGATTGAAATTAGGGAGTGATTTTACTTTGGAAAACGACTCAAAAGTTTTCTCCATCGGTTGGATTTGGCCAACTGAGCCTCCTCGTAAATAGCTGCAACATATCCACCTGTCAGTCAGCTGAGCTCCACCCCAATTTATCAAATGTGTGCAGAACTCTTAGAATTAATCAAATCAGGAAGCATCAGCAGTATTGCGGGGATTGCGCTAGACTGTCGTGTTGAAGACGGAGCTGAGTCTGAAGGTAAAGCTTTTGAATTCCCAGTTGATCTTCATGGTCATGAGCTTTGGGTTCTGACTGAAAGAAAGAGATCCTGAATACAAGCGAAATTAGTTTCCTCTGATGGGTGGCTGGGCTCATCCAAAGGAGCCAGTTGAGGGGTTCGGGCATTCGATTAGGATGCCTCCTGGTCACCTGCCTTTGGAGGTCTTCTGGTCACATCAAACTGAAAGTAGACTCAAAAAAATGGATGGATGATATATATCCCCTTTGGTTTCAGTATCGCCACCTCAACCCATAAGCGGAAGAAAAATGGATGGATGGATCTAATTTTGCATCCCAATCTCATATGACAGCAGGTTAATCTACAGCAGGTTTCACCCTTTTTCTTGAACACTGCCATCAAACATAACAACAAGTGATAGACATAAACCATCCCCAGAGTGAAAACCTCTGTCCTTTGTTTTCAGTGTCAGGGAGTGAGAGGATGGAGGCTGGATGTGGAGAGTAATAGATGCAGAGGCGGAAAGTGTTATGAGGTTATCAGACGGAGCTGAAGTGGAGGTGGGAAAGTGAGGATGCATGACAACTGACAAGAGATGTGGATAGAGAAAGTGTTGAGTGGCTTCCTGCTCGCTCTGACAATGATGGATGACTTTTTTTTCTGTGAGGCTCAGACCTTTCTTAATAAAGGTGCAACCTGTGTAACCCACTTTGTGACAAAATGGGAGATAAGGGGGCTCTTGTACTTTAACTATTTTTTTTTAATATAAAGCCACCATTAGAGAAAGAATAACTTAAGATGTTGACCTTTTTGTTTGACCATTTTGTTCAAGGGTAAGATGCTTTTCTCAGGTCACCAGAGTCCATTGACAAATTAGTCATTCTATCTTGCAGAAACTGAAAGTTAACGTTTGACAGCTGCCTCGATCAGTATGTTTTTTTGTCTTATTGTGTCGTGTTGTAGGACTTTGAAACACAAAAACAACTAACCCATGAGGGCAGTTGTGCTTAAATATCTCCAGTAATTTCTAAAAAGGTAAAAAAAAATCAATAAAATGGAGTCTGCTGGCTTTGAAGAAAATAGTATCACAAATGTTTCTGCCGAATCAGAAATCATCTCCCTCTTTCACAAAAATGTCTTTCTATATATGGATCCTTTCTGTGATGTTGTTAGACACAGCTGTGGTTCAGTTGGTAGAGTCGGTCGCCTCTCAACTGGAAGATCGAGGTTCAGTCCCTAGCTCCTGAAGTCACATGTCTGGTGTGTCTTTTGGCAAGACACCTAACCCCTAAAGTTGCTCCCGCTGCTTCGTCACCTGCGTATGAATGGATTAGTTACTTCTGATGGTCTCTTTACTCAGCAGCCTCTACCATCAGTGTGTGAATGTGTAGGTGTGACCTGCGGAGTAAAAGAGCTTTGAGTCACAAGACTAGAAAATAAATATATAAACTCAGGTCCATTTACTAGTTACCATTTAAAATATCGATCTGAGACCTATCACAGTTCTCCACACATTTAATGACAAAATGTTGTATGAGAGCTTAAACCAGGGACACTTTTTAAAAAGAAAATAAATATTAAATGTGTGTATAATCAAAGACGGGTTGGCTGTCTTGTTCAAAAATACAACACTTGGAGAAGCCATGTCATGTTTCATGATGCAAATCATCTCTTATAATTCAAATTGTTAACAACAAAGGACAGATCATGTTTTGCTCTGCATGTTACAGCTGGATGTTGTAACAGTTGAAATTTTGGAATGTACCTTTAAGACATACTGTGTTGCTAAGTTACTAGGGGAGCGATGTCAGTGGATGGCGCCTTGTTTTTATCCTTGGTGTTAGCTTGAGCGGCGCTTCTGCCATGGATGGACGTGTGTAATCAAGTCCTACTTTCCTTTCCCCTCTCAACTAAACAGCGACGTCACATGAGGGTTCATGTGGACACTATGTCGCTCATGTATAATAAAATAGTAGCTGTACAACGGGGCTTTGAGAGGTTGATGTGTTTGTCTGGTAATGAACTTTTGACTTACACACTGTCTCCAACGTTTTCCAAAACATCGTTTTCCAAGAGGCACGACCCAATCTGTTACAATGTGATGACCAACATTTATTACTGCATGATGAATAATTTTTAAACATCAGCCATACAACGGAGTGTGACATGACAGCTAATAGAGGAACATATGTCGAGCCCAACCAATGAGACAAAATGTTAAATAGTGAGCTGTAGGCGTATTCTTGAACTTTGGACCTGGCTAGTTTTCCTCTAGGATTAATGCTAAGATAGGCTAATTGACTCATTGTATATGCTTTAAAACTAACCACAAAGACTACAGAGTGGTATTGGTTTCCACAATGGTTAACTGTTCCATAGCATCTAAAAGTGTAATGTTTTGGGATTGTGCTACACTCGTCTATGTTTTTTAAACGTTTTGTTTTCTGGCTTTGAAAAGAGCTTGGATGGCAAAAAGCAGAAAAACATAAAAGGCCAGGATTCAAAATGTCCTTCAGCTCCTTTAGGAGTCTCTGTGCTGTTTTCCCACAGGCTTAGTTTCAGCTTTTCTGTCCTCTCTTTGTTCCTGCCATAACGCAATTTAGCTGATTTCCGAGTTAAACACGGGGCAGCAGCCAGCAGAAGCTTCCAGGTTTTCTAAATGTGTTCCTCTTGATTGTGTCTAAATCTCTGAATTCATTTACAAAAATGTATTGACATTAAAGTAATGCTGGTCCTTTGTCTCCTCATGTCTGTGTGGCGTGTAGGAACCCTCATGACTCCAAACTACATCAGTAACGGCTCTGCAGACGTGTCTCTGTGGTGTAACTGTGAAGGCAGCGGGAACCAGTGGCAGGACTGTCTGAGGCTGCAACGCATGTTCACCCACAACATCTGCCTGCGTGAGTGTTCACCCGCACCTCTCCTCTGGTCTCTTTATGTGCTGTGTTTCATCTCTGCATGAAGATACTTGAATTTGGTCTAAATTGTATTGAACTAAATTTATTTATCAGAATCAGCTTTATTGGCCGTGTATGCTCACACACAAGGAATATTATGAAAAATCCACTAAATAAATCCATCCAGTCCTTTGTTTGTGGACTGCATAAGTCTTACAACACAGAGAAAAATGCTCTGTTTCAAATGTGCTCTCCTTGTGATGTCACAGTGGGATTCTGGTAAAAAAAATCCCCTCCCCTCCCCTGGTATCTCCACTCATGGACTCCACCCCCAGCCAAGAGCAAAACTTTTGCGCAGGTCCGCCATTTTTATTCTCGCTACAGAGGAGTGATGTCTACGGGGAAAACTCAGGGGGGGCTCTCTGAATTTAAAGAGACACACACACCAAAACTGAGCGTTCTGAGAGAGCTGGTTTACACAGGGTCACAAACCTCCTCTGGTGCTTGATTCATGTTATATTTTGACCAAAGCACATTACAGATGTTTCATTTAGACTTACAGGGGACTGTTTGAAAAGGTGGACAAGGGGGAGAATATGTCCTCTTTAAATATCACAATAAACACAAAATAAACACAAAATAAGCAGATTAATATGTACAAGACTAAATTAGAAACAGTGCAGTGGTGAGTAGTGCAAAAGATGCTGTTGTAAACATGTACTTAAAAAAAATTATTATGTGACAGATGGGTTAATTTACATGAGGTAGAGTTTCACAGTATTTACATTAAAGGTGTGCATAGATTTATCATTTAAATTAAATAATATATGTATATGTATATATATATATATATATATATATATATATATATATATATATGTATTCACAGTGACGGTTTGGTTCAGACCTACTTCACCGTGACAGGTCTGACACTCTGTGACTGTTTAGCGTTCATCAGAGTGACAGCCTGGGGGAAGAAACTGTTCTTATGGCGGGTTGTTTTTGCGTTCAGTGATCTGTAACGCCTGCCGGAGGGGAGGAGTTTGAAAAGTTTGTGTCCGGGGTGTGAGGGGTCTGCAGTGATACTACCTGCCTGTTTCCTGGCTCGGGACCGGGATAAGTCCTGGATGGGGGGCAGGTTGACACCGATGATCTTTTCTACAGTCCTTATAGTCTATTGCAGTCTGTGTCTGTCCAGTTTAGTTGCACATCCAAAGCAGACAGTGATGGAGGTGCAGTGAATAGGCTGGATGATCTGATGATTCAGTGATGACATTTTGATAAAAAAAAAAAAAAAAGATTGTCATTATTTTGTTTGCAGTCGATTCTACAGAAGCCCTTAACAGCAAACATCAGGTGATAAGAGTCTCTTACTCTTAATCTTTTTCAAGCCTTTGACGATGACTTCAGATAAAACCTTTTTCATCAGTATAATCTTTCCTATAGTCATTTTTTTTTTAATCTGAAGAATATGTTGGACATTAAAAAGGTTTCCCTTGGATCATTACTCGACGTTACTTTTTACCTCAGGGAGATCTATGAAGAACATTTTTTATCAGGTGGTTTGTTGTTGTTGTCTTTTCAACAATGAAACCGGATGAAACACATTTGCAGTTGACAAAAAACTTTCATCAGGATCAGAGAAATAAGTAGAGTCTAAAGGTCAATTGCTGTAATTTTTCATGATTGCAAAAAAAATCGTTTCATTAGATGCAAAAATGTTTCATGAAAAACAAATACTTTCAAAACAATTCAACAATTTAAAAATATTTACATTACTGCAAAATAAGTCACCTTCTGCAAAAAAATATTTCTGAACTGAAAGGAAAAATGTTGATTTATTGTTTTCAACTATCAAAAAAAGTAACCTTACTCCTGCACATTTACTTAATTGCACATCAAATTGGCAGAGATGTTGCCAATGTTTTTGTAAAGATTAGACAGTGTGCAGGATTTACTTCATTCCTCTTCTTTGTCTTATGAAAGTTATGTATTTTTAATCTTTGTTTCTTTCTGATATTATTAAAATGACTGAGATTGTATCGGTTTAAAACACATGGTATCAAATAGTACTGAACCTTACTCTCAAGTCCTTGAAATGTGACACTTTTGGGAAAAGGTTGGAATTGATTAGTCTCATTTGAAGGACCAAAAATTCTACTGCTCTTAAAAATCCGGGTTTTACTTTATGCATGTAAGAAGCAGAATCAAGAAAACGGAGTCAACATGAAAGACTCTCTGAGGAACAATTCAAATGGAATAAATGAGAAAAGCGTCTTCATCTCGATGTCTCCTGAATCCGTCCGGGTGGTCGATCTCCTGCAGCGGGGCTCTCAGCATGAACTGAACTCTGCCTCTTCATGTGTCAGCTTTACGCCTCAGCCTCAGCATGCAGAACAGGCCCACAGTCCGGATCTGCAGCGTTGGGATTCTGCAGGGCTCCTGAGATGTGAGTAGAGGAGCCAGAGGGTAGAGCCCTTGCAGCTGTCACTCAATCACAGCAGCTGTCAATAAGCCCGTCGATACACACTGAGCCTGTATGTCCAAACACTAAAGCCACGATCAATGCGTCAATGCACTTCCCATAAAACTGGGTGATTTATCAACCTGCCGACAGCTCAAACAATAAAGCTGCCACATAGATATGTAGGTTCACGCCCACTGAGGTGCAGCGCCGCAGCGCACGCACACACACACACACACACACACACACACACACACACACACTCACACATAGGCAGTGATGGGGCTGTGTCTCCTTGCAGGTAACTCTATCAGTTGGATGGGAAGCCCCGGCTCCCTGCCTGCAGACATCACCCCCCCTCCGGCTCCCAGACCCTCCCCGCTGGTTCAGGAGGACGAGCTGCTGAGCAACAACCACCTGCCTGAACACAACAACATTGTGAGTACGCCGCAGCGTTCACACTTTCAATTACCTTTCAGACTTTTCCATTATCTTTGCTTTGAGCTCATCTTGTCGCTGTCACACACGCTGTTCTTTATTTATTGTGCTTTCATCTCCATTGTTGGGGCTTTTTTCTTTATCGGTTTCTTTTTTAATCATCTTTACTTTTTTTTTAAAAGCTGAAAACTTAAAATTCACCTTCTTTTGGAATTGTGTCACCAGAAGATGGAGATGTCTTTTTATTTGTTTATTTTGTATTGCAAATGTGTACACACCCTCTGAACACAGAGCTGAGAACAACAAACCCAGAGGGAGTTTGACTTCACCCTTTTTTTTTCAAGTCGTTACTCAAAGATATATTTAGGGCATATTTTACATATCCTGTATGAATGTTTGAATCGTTGAATGTTTTTTCTCTAATTTCAGCTCTGCGAGTGTTTTACCAGACAGAAAATCTAAATTACCTCTAAAGTTGTAAGTTTCAAGTTTCAACTGCATCTAGGTAAACTGCATCTAAACAAGTATTTAGAAATAGAGTTACTTATGATTTGAAAACTTTGAATTATTTATCATAAGTAGTGCAATAGGACTGCACAGTGGTGCACTGGTTAGCGATGTCGGCGCACAGCAACAAGGTTCCTGCATCAGACAGGACCTCCCTGTGTGGAGTTTACATGTTCTACCTGTGCATTTTTGGGCGTTGTCAGCCGTTCGTCTTTTATTAGTGGAACAAGAACTGAAGAGGCGGAGACCTCTTGACTGTCGTCGTTTAGTTTCTATCATCACTTCCGTTTTTCTTCCCGTGCACTGATTCGCTTAGCTGAACAGCCAATCACAGAGATTCCTCTCATCAACCGCGATGACCGACGACAATTCAACATGTTAAATCAGTTGAAAAAAGGCTGAGGGGGGCTGACAGATAGCGATGGAGCAAACTAACACTCAACGATCACTCGATAGTGTCCAACTAGGAGCGATGGCTGACGATCTCCTTGGTGTGTTGGGGCCTTAAGGCTTGTTGTTGGCTCTAGATTACCCGTAGGTGTGAGTGTTTCTGTGTGTCTGTGATTGGCTGCTGACCAGCCCTTTCTTTTGAACAATGGCATCTGTAGTTTTCCCCCCGTGACCCCAAACAGGACATCCATAATGGATGGATGGAAGTACTGCACCATTCACAATGACTGAGTTAATATATTGTCATAATTTCAGAAAAACCCTCCTTGGAGACTGTTGTAGTGAAGCAGCTGCAGGAAGTCCACATCCATGAAGGCAAACAGGAAGACTTGACCTTCTATTGGAATCATTTGAAACACTAAAACGTTTCTCCTCAAAGTTTAGAAGTTTGATGGGATTAGTTTTCACTGATGGTGGTCTTCAGCAGCAGTTTGAGCCTCCCGTCAGTGTAGAACACAAAAGTGAGTCAGCGTTTGATGAAGAGATTAAAGGAGCAGCTGGGGGGCTGGAGTTATCAAAGCACTTTGGCAAGTCTTCAAAAGATTCCACAGAGTTTGTGAGATCCTCCAGGAGCTGTTCCAGGACTGCAGGAGTCCACATGATGGAGGAGATTTCTTAGATAGTTCTTAGTTTGAGATCTGCTGAACTGACAGGAGGGCTTGTGTTCGTACAACCTCCCAATCCAAGATCTGTCATCTCAAAACCTTACAATCAAAGTGCATTTCCTGTTTAGAACAGCTGAGTTCAGACAAAGCAACAACCTGTGTTGTTGACAAACAAAGCCGATGTGGAAGTGCAAAAAACTTCAGTTCTTCGAGAGTCCAAAAGCAAAAGCCAAGAAAACCCCATCAGATGCAGAATGTTTCTATAACTTTTATAACAGCTATGGCTCAATTGGTAGAGTTGTCATCTCTCAACCTGAAGGTCGAGGGTTCGATTCCCAGCCCCTGCAGCAACATGTCCAATGTGTCCTTGGGCAAGACACTTAACCCCAAGTAGCTCCTTCTGCTTCGTCGGAGGTGTATGAATGTGATGAGTTACTTCTGATGGTCTCACTACATAGCAATCACTACCATCAGTGTGTGAATGTGTAGGTGTGACCTGCTGTGTAAAATACAAAAGCTCAAGTCCATTCACCATAACCTTTGATGAAATCAAGGGCAAGATATTAGCATCATAAGGGGTGGGGCTGCAGTCTTACACGCTTCTCTGCGCCTCCCTTAGATCTGTCTCCCAGTCACTATAGCTGTAATTCTGAATCGAACTGTAGTTATACTGTAGGTACTGTGTCTGTCCCCCGGCCCAGACCCGTTTTTATAAGTCATCCAAACGGCGTAAATCGTCAAAATCTCATCAGAATCAAGACTACGAATACAATTTTGCTAAAAAATCAGAAGATTCACTGCGGACTTTTGAACATTAGGTCCTTAGCATCCAAATCTCTTTTAGTGAATGATCTGATATCAGATCAGCATATTGATTTACTTTTTTTGACTGAAACCTGGCTGTGTCAAGATGAATATGTTAGTTTGAATGAATCCACTCCTCCCAGTCATTTTCATACTCATATACCTCGAGACACCGGACGAGGTGGTGGAGTAGCAGCTATTTTTAATTCTGGACTTCCAGTTAACCCTCAACCAAATCTGAATTTTTCTTCTTTTGAAAGCCTTGTTCTTAGTCTTTCACATCCAGTCTCAAGAACCTTTCAGCCAGTTCTAGTTGTTCTACCGGGGGAACTGGCACCTTGAGCTCCTCTCTCTCTCTCTCTCTCTCTCTCTCTCTCTGTGCATATACAGTACATCATATTACTGCATGTATCTATCTGTAAATTTCAGTCACTAACGCCTACTTTCCTGAGAGCTCTTGAGCTCTCTTAGGCTCCTCAAGATCGTTGGTTGACGGCCTGCCAGAGTTTTTACATGTGAATTTAAGGCTTTCACAACACAGAAGAAAAATAAAAATACCCTGGAAAAGGCCCTGTGTAAAAAGAGAATATGTTTAACTCTGACCTCACATAAGCTGCACTTTGATGCACGCCCAAACTATTCTGGAGAATTTGAGGAGGACTGCCCCTGAAATCCTCCTTATCTGGCTGTTCACACATGCACCTCACTGTGGGAGAGTATCCCTGTCAGGCAGGGAGGTGGGGGGGGGGTTCTGATTATATGCTGCTGTGTTCTCACATCAGCTCACTCAGACTTTCAGGAGAAAAAGACCAGGAAGCTGGCAGGAGAACTCCCGGTAAAGTCAGAGTGAAAAGTTTGTCTGGTTGCGTTCACACATGCAGCTCACCCTAAAAACTTTTTCAGGAGTTTTTTGGAAGTTTGTCTGAACGAGAGGTCATGTTAGGTGCCCTCCCTATTAGTCATTTGATGCTAAGCAGGTGGGTGGTGTGGGGATTCAGACTTCACTGCAGTCATAGAAATGTTTTGGCCGTCCTGATGTACGTACGATCACCTTGTCTCTCACAGCCCTTCAGGCCTCACACGGACCATTCTGGCCCTGCAGTGTTGTATCTCCATCCTGTTGGATCATGTGTTTGTCTGCCAGCTCAGTAATGTGCAGACACTAACAGACGCACATATGTTCAGCTCCTGGCAGTCCTTGTCCAACACTGACCGTTAAACGTGGTCCAATCCAATCCTGGTCCTGGCTACTGTAACCTTTGCCGGACCGCAATCTGCCGTGGCTGTGGCTCTCCGGCTCCCAGCATGCTTCACTGCCAGAGATAATCGCAGCCGCCAGACAAGAGGGGATTCCAGCTCTCTCTCTCGCTCCTCCTCGGCCGACTCTCTCTCTGCCGACGAGCGGATTAGACGAGGTGTTGGTTGGAAGCAGTGCATCAGTCAGGCTTCATTAGTATGAATTTATTCATGCCCATATGTCTCCCCCCTCAATCTCTTCCTTCCCCAAATCCCCCTCTTCCTATGTTTCCTTCCTTCCGTCCTCTCCTCACTTCCTCCATTCTTTCTTTTCTCCTGCTTCACACTCAATGTTTCTGCTCTCACTTCATTCCCTCCTTATTGAACCCCCCTCCCCCCATCAGTACCTGCTCCACACCTCCTCCTCCTCCTCCTCCGTCCGTCACTCAGCCTCTTGTCTTGTCTCTCCGAGGAGCTTTGCCTTGTTTCTCTAAAGTGATTTTTCCAGAATTTGAAAGGTTTCACTTCAAAAAGCTGAGGATAGGCTCAGGCAGAGGAAAAGAAAAAAGTGTCACACTTAGAAACACAGATTACCGCTCTTTGTTTGAAATGTTGTGTCTGCTCAAGGAGTGCAATAAAAACTGAGAGAGAGAGACAAGATTTCAACCAACAGACTATTTACTTCATCAACTGTAGATACATCTATTTCTGTTGCTGAAAATTTTACTCAAAACTAATCAGAGAACACAAAACACAACATAATTTTGAATGGCTTTTTTTTAGTAATCAAGAGTTCAGGAGTTGAGTTTGCAAAATGAAAACACGCCATTACAAATGACAGGCTGAGAGCTGGAGCTGAGTTTTAAACCTCCTGACAAACCGTTACACCGCGCCCGCCTGTCAATCAGGTCAGCTACACACCTTATTGTGAATAACTCTTATCCTTCATCAAATCAAAACTGATGAGTCATCAAAACATTCACCCCCGTACAGTGTGTGTCCATCGAGACATGAGCTAATCACACCTATTTGGTTTTTTGAACCAGGCTGTAAAGATGTTCATTTCTGCTGGAAAATTTTGCTTTTTTTTGTTGTTGCTGTGGTGTGTATGTGACTTCCTGTGTTCCTGAGCCAGACTCAAGCAGACACTCGACAAACTGCAGCATTTTGCACTTCCCCACTGGCTTCATTTTTAACACCGGAGGTTGTTGCTTGGTAAAGACGAGTGAAAGATATGAATTGCATCTGAAACCTTCTGGATGCCGGAGCCCACCGCATCACTTTACCACAGAAAAGTCAGAGTGGGAGGGGAAGTCAGACACTGAAACAACATTAAAACATCTTATTAAAACGGCTTATTTTTAGAACAATGACCTTCTGTTTGTTTGTAAATGTTTTTTAATTGGTTTTATTCTGTCCTATACCACAAACATCGAATTATCTCGTGCTGTCACGAGTGAATCTGTAAAATCACCGCAAGATTTCCTTTGTCTCGGCACTCCTGCTGTTGACGGACGAGGTTTGCACGGAGCGGTAACGGACTGGAGCGGACACACAATGCACACATATCTGGTGGAAGTTGTAAGAGAAAATGGTCCTACTTCTCAGTTGATTTAGTCCCTTGTGAGTCTCAATCTCTCGTTTCAAGTCTATTTGTCACATTTAGGGTCAAATTGAAGCTCGGTTATCCAGGGGGGTTTGGGAGTTGCTTCCACAGCGACTTATCGTAGAAGACGTGAATCAATGTGTATCCCCCAGCTTTATCTCAACTCCTGGATTCATAAACCAAGATGATGACTGCCAAGTAAACAATAAAAATGGGGAAGCAGGGTTACAACACATGACAGTTCAATACTGTAGCCAATTAGATGGACTGTTATTACAGCATCTGCCCATAATAACTACAAACTGTATAATAAATTAGATTAAATACCTCAAGTGTGGACGTTTCCTACACATGTGCTGGTCATAACAAGAACTAATATATTTTTAATGATTTTCAGAGACTTGTTCATCGTGGTCTTTAAGTCATCCCTGTGCTCCGATGACTCATTAATGTGATAAAACAAAAGAAAGGTCATGAGACTGATGAGACCAAACTGTGCACGATGGAGAAAAGTTTCAACGTAAGACAGGAGGTGCTCTCTCCGTCGGTCAGGACTTATCAGAATCTATTCCACCATGATGCACAAGATGATTGTCGCATTACGTTATAATAAATTAAGAAAAATCCCAGAGTGATGAGTTTCTGCGCCCTGAAGGAGAAACAGACGACGGTTTAAAGCTTCTCCAGCTGTCAGACGAGATGATGAAGAGTACAAAATAAAAGTACAAAAATGTAAATATCCAGACAGGAGCTGCTGTCTGAGGCAGTATTTCAATGAAATGATGGAGCGGTGTATTATTATCAGCCCAAGAACAATCTGCAAACTATAACCTGGCAGCAGCTCGGGGCTCCTCCAGATGTTTGTGCAGATCATTGAGGATAAACAGCTGGGCGTCCTCAACACTCAACTCCAGTAAAGTGACACTCAGTCATTTTCATCAACAGCTTGAAAGTTTTAAATAAAGACTTCTCTTCATCAAAGTCTTCATTAATGATTAAAACAAAGGTGGCTCAGTTGGTAGAGTCGGCCGTCTCCTAACCGGAAGGTTGAGGGTTTGATCCCCAGCTCCTGTAGCCACATGTCTGATGTGTCCTTAGGCAAGACACTTAACCCCAAGTTGCTCCCACTGCTTTGGCAGCGGCATGTGAATGAGTATGATACGATACACTTTATAGTCCCCTTGGGGAAATTTGTCTTGGACTCACTATGAATAGATTAGTTACTTCTGTTTGTCACTTCCAACCTCTGTCATCAGTGTGTGAATGTGTAGGTGTGACCTGCAGTGTAAAAGACCTTTGAGTATTTAGAAGACTAGAAAAGAAATACACAAGCTCAAGTCCATTTACCATGAACATGTCATTTCAACCATAAACAAATGTGGAAAGAAATGTGAATAAACAAATAGTGGTGAGTGGTGAATAAACACAGGTGATTGCAGCTCGAGCAAAAGAAAATTTGTCCGCCACTTGCACTTAATGGTGCTTAATCATGGTGCGTTTTAATTCATAACTCCTTCGTTTGAACCTGAGTGGAGAAGGGTTGGAGTTTCAGTATGGAGGAGGTGTCGCTAAACAGCAGTTTGTTTTGGTTTCATGCTGATGCTCAAGGGCGACATCTACTGGATCAAAAAATCACACATTCTTCCTTTAAAGAGCTCAAATGAAAACCACATTAGCATGAGCATTCAGTCTTTTTACAGAGGAAAGATCAACGGTGTAATATGCAACATTTCAACAAATAGTGAAGTCAAACTCCCTTTGAGTTTGTTGTTCTTAACTCTGTGTTCACGTGGACATGACTGCACTTCCTCCGCTTGTTTATGTAGGCTGCTTGTTGCTTCTTTACATCTTGTGCACATTTTGTTTAGCTGGAACTTTAAACTGTGACTTGGACAAACATCTTCTGTTTGAGTCCTTCAAGAATTCAGCTAAGAAGATTTAAGGGTTATATGCTTTTACTTAAAGAGCCCATATTCTGCCCTTTTTGGGGTTCGTATATTTAATCTATGTTCCTACTTTTGTACGTTCACAATAGCTAAAGTCTGAAAAAAGTGTCTGTTTTCATGTACTGCTCCTCCTTGCTCCCTCTCCGCTCTGAGTCTGTCAGCTACGCTCTGCTGAGCCCACACTGTTAGACCCCACGTGGGCTAAGTCTGCTCTGATTGGTCTGCCGATCCGCTCTGTAGTTATTGGTCAGTTGCTCAGCACACGTCTCGGAAATTTCAAAATGAGCTGCACGGTTTGCCACAATGAGCCAATGGACTTAGATCAGTGATCTCACACTGACAATGACGTCGGACTGTCAATTTTTTTTCGAGAGGGGCTAGAACCGAGCGGTACATGCAACTAATGCTACAGCTAACAGGAGGACGTAGGAGAAGCCGCGTTTCCGTGGACTTTGAATTTTTGCAAATAGATGTGCCTAAACATGCACAGGACACTTGGAAAACACACTAAAGAGCATATAAAACCAGAAAAAGCATAATGTGGGCCCTTGACTTGATCTTAAATCTTTTTTCAGACCTCCTGGTAAAAGGACTTGTAGAATAAAACAACGAATATGAACTCTTAAATTCAGTATCAGGTGTTAGAAGTGATAATATCTGAGCTCAGACATCCTGTCAGTTTTTACTCACAGCATCTCGTCCCTGTCAGGTGGTGGAGAGTGAGGAAGAGGAGGAGCTGACGCAGATGGAGGAGGAAGGCAATGAAGGTGGTCAGTTTGATGTCATCCCGCTTTACTCAGAGAGGGCCACCGTCTCCAACCTGGGCTCCTCCGGTACAGGGGGCGCCGCGTCGCTCCCCACCAGCCCTCCTGCACCCGTCCTACTGCTCCTCCTGCTCCTGACCGCCTCCCTCAGCTGGGGTTAAAAACGGAGCATGAAGAGGAGACACACACACAGACACACAGATACATACATACATCCACAAACAATGGACCTGCCAGAGATCCTGGACTGACGGCTATGAAAGGAGACAAAGTGAAGAAAAGGACTTCACATTTAGTCAGTAGCACCCCGTCGATTCCTCACTTCTTGTCCTTGCTTCCTTTCCTTTCCTCCTTTGCAAAAGACACTTTGTTCATGGTGGTCTGGCTGCAGCTGAAGTGGTGGTCCTGGGAGCACAAAAGACCAGGTCAAGGTGGAGGTGTTCACATGCTGCCCAACAACCAATGAGCATCATACTTCTGCTCGTGTCATAGATTCAGCTTCTGTTTCTGCACATTCAAGTTAGCAGGATTAAGTTTTGTATTTTAGGATATGTTGGTTGGAGAGAGTATTGTCTTTTAGGATATGTTGCATCCCCGACATATTCTACAGAAAGTAAGCTCACTGGTCACGTTACCATAGCAAAGGTTACCTTGTTGAGATGATTTATGAGCTATAAGTTTGTAAAAGTGTTAAACAAGCGATATAAGCAGCTCAGTCTGACTACACACGAGATGATTTTCACATCTTAACAGATTTTTAAAACATGGGAGACATAAGGACACACTACACGATTCGACCACACCGTCAGACCACACCCCTTCTTTTTGATCTCACAGAAACTCGTGTGGTTTGAGACGTTATAAAGAGACTCTTGTTGTTGCCACAAGCGACTCTTCTTAGATATTCCACTTGGCTCGGGGCTCAGTCATGTTTATTTTTTTTCGCTGACATTATTGCGAGCTGTTAAATTACCCAACATCCGCTCTGTGACGCTTCCCCGTCTGCGCTCGCTCTCATTGGCTCTTGTTTGTATTCTGTTGGAGTCAAACCTGATCCAGAATTCTAAAGATCAAACATGTTTGATCTTTACGATTCTGGGAGGCTCCAACTCGATCAGGAGGACTAAAATAATGTTATTGACACCACACACTTATTTGGACAAAGAATTGGTCAGTACTAGACTCGACTCTGGCCACACCTCCCCAGATTGTTGGGGGCGTGTGTGTTGATGAATTGTGTCCAATAAAGGGCCTACAATCGTGTATTTGAGTTTAACGTCAATTTAATAATATTTTGTTTTTTTCATCAATTGTGAAATGATTGTAACTGCACTAAAATATTGACAATGAAAAAGATCAAACGTCAACCTCTTCAAAGCGTTGTTTCTTAGGTTAGTTTGGTTTCACCCAAAATGAAAACGTACACAACAGACAAACTTCATACATTATTACATTATTATTATTTGTTGGGGGTCATGTTTCAGAACACCAGCTTAACTACATCAATCTGACCTTAAGCTTTTCAGATCTAATACTAAGATTTCAAAAAAAGGACCAAAATGTGCTGATTGTGCACTTTGTCAGCTTTGCTTGCAACAAAGTGAGTGAATGTTTAGCTTGTTTTGCGAACAAAGCAGACCAAACACGATGGATTAAAGATCTGATGAACTCTGTGTTTGGATGTGAACACCTCCGCGTACAGACTCCGGCTGCAGTCAGACCTTGTTGTGTTGTTTTACTTTGTTTCACTTATTGATGAAGGATGGTTTTTGTCCCACTGGTGGAGGCTCACCTGTCCGTGGATCATCCGATGACTGAAGGTGTGGAGCGCGCTGATATACGATACATGCGACAAACTTTAATCACACTGACGGCTAGAGCGATCGTCTTCTCCCGGCCGCCATGCTGAATGACAAACGACACACTCGTCTCTCATTGTTTAATGAACATCAGGTGCCAAGTGTGTCGTGTGTGTGTGTGTGTGTGTGTGTGTGTGTGTGTGTGTGTGTATTGCTGAGAAAATTGAGTGAAGCTTTTTGTTTTAATTTAAACTTGCACTTCATCGTTTCCCACCCACGTCAGCACACACACACAAACTACACACAAACTGCACACTCACATACATTAGCACATTAGCACACACACACACACACTTCCTGTTGTGCGTCGAGCCGATGCAGCTCTTTCTTGCTTTATTGCTTTATCCCCGTCCCTATCTCGCTCCCCGGTGACTCAGGGACCGGGACCTGCGCTGCCACAGGCAACCGATATGAATAAAGGCGTCATAATAAAAACAACACACCAGAAACAATATGAGCTCTAAAACGGCAGAACAAATCAAATGGCTCCCCAGCAGGCAAAAAAAAAAAAAACAGAACACACAAACACACGCTTGTTCTGACAGCGACACAGAGACAAAATGGAAAAGAGTCGGAGAAGGAAGTCGGAGAGAGAGGGAGAGATTTATGGAGGAGAAATTAGGGGGGGAAAATAAGGCCGAGTCCCTGTGTGGTCTTTGTGCGTTTGATGTTTTACTTGTTTTTAGGTGCCTGGCTGATAATCAGTCTCTGACAACATCTCTTTATCATCTGACAGGCTCCTGAGGGGGGAGCAGTGTGTGTGTGTGTGATTCAGGGAGGGGGGGGGGGGTATCAGGCAGTGATAGAAATAGTGTGCTATAGCGAGAACAGAAAGGACCCTGGAGCACAAACACAGCACAGAGAATCGCCGGCTCTTGAGTTTCTATGTCTTATAAATCTTTTGCTGACACTAATTTTTTTTTCTTCCTATTTCTCACGAGCGTGTAAAATTAACTTCCATCTGCAGGGGCGCCGGTGATGGTGGAGGGCAAGGAGACGGAGGAGGGAGAGAGGAGGGAAGGGGCAAGAGAAGGAGGAATAAGTCTACAAGGAGAGGTGCAGAAGGAAGAAATGAGGAAGACAAAAACAAGAGAGAAATAATAGAGAAGAAGTGGAGGACAGGAGGAGCAAGAGAAAGGAGAGAGAGGGGGATGATGGGGTGGAGAAAGTTGAGAAAATAAAGGCAGATGGGAGGAGGAATGAAGAAAAGAGAGGAGGAAACGAGAAGGAGTTGGAAGAAGACAAGAAGAAGGAATAAAGGAAAGGATGTGACAAATGAAGGAAGGGATGGACGAAAGAAAGGAGAGACTTGTAGGAGACAATTTAGGAGGGATGATGAGGATGACATCCGATAAATAAAGAGAAGACGGGCAGAAATAGGTAGAATTAGAAATGAGCGGATATGAAAGACAGATAAAGAGAGTGAAGAAAATGGCAACAGAAAGACAAATAAACAAGAATGAAACCAATGAAATAGGAAGGAAAAAAACAAGAGAAAATGGAGAGCAGTGAAGGTGAGACTTAAGAAGAGAAAGGAAGAAAAGAAGGAGGAGCAAAGAGCAGGAGCAGAAGAGAGAGTAGTAGAATAAGGAAAGAAGGAGGGATAGGATAGAGGAAAGACAAACAGGAAAGGAGGGGAGAGGGAGAGCAGAGAGAGGGATGGATAAAGGAGGTCTGCTTTGTGAAACCACCGAGGATTCAAACTACAAAGGGAATGAAAGGATGAGAGAGAGCGAGAGGTGACAGGTCTGCAACCTCTTCTCTCTCTACAGGCACACACACACACACACACACACACACACACACACACACACACACACACACACACACACACACACACTGAACACAGCCCTCAGACAAAGCGCCTGTCAGTCACACAAACAGTGATAAGACTGTGAGTAAAGCTCTGCGGGCTCACCTGAGATCCCTCATTGATGTCGCCGGCTGAACAGTGAAAAGTGTGGTTCTGTGAGGAGGAGTGTGCCGCAGTGTTCACTAAGAGTCACAAACAAACAATCTGCAATCAGCCTGATTACAATGAAACATTCATCCTTTGTAATGACTGCAAATGTCTCCATCAAGTGTTTTCATTAAGACAGACGAGAGAGGTCATGACCGCTCCAGGAAAGTTAGAGGAACATCTCAAGCTCCTTAAAGAAGGATTCAAGGACTCAGGAGGCATGGGTCATTTACTCAAGTACTCGATGTTGACGTCAATAATCAAGTTACATTTCACTACTCCCACTCCTGCATGTGTTGTTTCAGGTAGAGTTACATGCACGATGTCAGCA
The DNA here is from genome assembly GCF_963930695.1 of Labrus bergylta. Lineage (NCBI taxonomy): Eukaryota > Metazoa > Chordata > Actinopteri > Labriformes > Labridae > Labrus > Labrus bergylta. The sequence goes on along the minus strand of NC_089203.1, from coordinate 2,808,028 downwards.
GTGAGCAGGAAATGTGACGTCTGGAAGAATGATGGCAAAATAGACGACTCGGGGGCGGGAGTAGCTGCAGTGCTTAGCACAGACACCCCGATATGCAGGGGCTGCAGTACTCGGGTACAGCAGGCGGCGCCTGTTTTTTTCCTTTCCGGCATGTCCTTCCCAACTCTCTTTCCCTCCCAGATTTCTGACTCTGTCCACTGTCCACTTTGAATAATTAAAGGATACCCATCCCTAACATTTGGGACAGAGCTTTTTATATTTCTGTCTCTAAACGTCTGATACAAAGAAAGAGCTCTGTACACTCTGTGTTTTCACAAACAAGCTCAGATTGGGAAGTGTCTGAAAGTGTTTACAGAAATGATGCAAAGCTTTTTGTTAAAGAGTAAGAGGATTTATGATCAACAACAACAGAACCTTCACAGAGTCCTCCTCAAAACCCCCAGACCCCATCCACAACAGAGTTATTTATACACGGGGAGTTGCTGATCTACCACTGACTCCACTCCAAGTTAGTTCCCCAAAATCATGTGCAATAAATTCAGTTATATTTCTATAGTAGTCGACCAGTTATTACAAATCTGTGTTTTTCTAAATGGAGTCTGGTGGCTTTGACGAGGGCGATAAAGAGAGAGGATCTTTTCTTCTCTTTTCTTATCCGTCTCTGTAGGGATGAGTTGTGTAACGTAGGTGGTCACTTAGAATAACGATCTGAACCTGTCCGCGTCAAAAACAACAACTTTTAGTGGACGTAATTTGATTGGATGCATTGCCTGTGGGGACAACGATGAAGCCCATCTCAAGGCAAGTTTATTTATATAGCACATTTCAACAAGGCAATTCAAAGTGACAGAGGAAAGAAAAGAAACATTAAAATAGAAAATTTTAAAATTACTGAAATTATGAAATCTGAAAATATGTTCAAGTAAAAATAATTCAAATTAAATTAATACATTTTAATAAAAAATAACAAGTCAGAGAACAAGTCTGGAAGTGTTTGAACCTGCTTGTCATTTACACGACTTTACAGATAAAATCCCTTTCAGGTGTGTTTCCACTCCACAGTCTGAATACACTGTAAAAGTTGAATACACTGTAAAAGTGTCTCCAGCGTCTTTAACAGTGAGGAGATTCTCCTCTAAATTCAACTAAAGTCAGCGTCTTGTGTACTAGCTCAAAAGGCGACGAGCATTTTCCTCTGACCTCAGAAACGCTCCCTCCATCTGTCCTCCGCTGCATCACATAGAATTAGAAAGCCCCCCCCCCCCCCCCCCCCCCCCAGTACCCCCACCTCATATAACCAACTAGTTGGGGTTAATTGAGGTCAGCAGGGAAGGGCGGACGCCTGATTGACGTGGCCGATTGGGGCCGAAGCGACGGCCTTTTTTCCCTGATGTTCGTTTTAATTGTTGCCTGGGCTGTTTGTTGTCAGGGGCGACATAAAGACAAGAGGGACGGACAGAGGGAGAGAGAGAGACAGGGGCGAGAGTGGACACCGGTGATTTACATTAATATGTACTGTAATAAACAAGCGGAGAAGCCATGCGTTAAATCAACTCAGAGAGAGATAGAGGAAGAAGCCTGCGGGGCGAGAGAGGAATAGAGAAGGCGTATATATATATATATATATATATATATATATATATATATATATATATGTGTGTGTGTGTGTGTGTGTGTGTGTGTGTGTGCTCGGAAAGAAGCCTTCTTTTTATTGTTCTATTACCGTGCAGTAGATTTACACGCACGAAAGCGCACACACACTCACACACAGCATGTCAGATTTGAGAGTGTAGTGTGTCTGCTTTTTCTCTCCAGTATTTTAGTATTCTAATCCATCATTGGCCTGACATGGGGATGCTGTCTCCCAGCTTTCTCTCTCCCCCGTCTATGTCTCTCTCTCTCGCTTTCTCTCCGTGCTGCCGCACATACACGGCATCCAAACGGAAGATAAAGGCAGAGCAGGGGGAAAAACAAACTCCACAGCAGGGAGAGCTTTATCCAGAGAGATAAAGCAGTGGAATAAAGCGGCGACGGAGAGATAGAGAAAAAGAGAGGGGGGGAGGTGGAAGGGGATGAAAATGAAAGTAGGAAAAGCATGGAAGGAGAGGAAAATGAAGAGAAAAGAGGAGGGTGAGGGGTTTGTGGGAAGGGCGAGAGAGAGAGAGAGAGAGAGAGAGGGAGAGAGAGGGAGAGGGATGTGTGTGTTGCAGTGTGTCGCGGGTGAAGCCTGAACCTCCCTGCTCCATTTCACACTCTGTAGGTCCTGACGCATCGGCACTCAAAAAAACACACACACAGCACACACACAGCACACACACTGTCCTTCTTTTTTGATTTCTAACACACAAAAACACACGCACACACCATTTCTACGCAGATAAACAAAGACGCACAAACACAAACAGGAACGGCTCGACCAGGATTCCTGTTGCTCTTGCCCTTGACTCTCTGCATCCATGATTTTTAAATCTATAACATCGGGGTTGAGAAATATCAAAGAAAAATTCCCGTCCGAAACATTTAAATGCTTTTTTATAAAAACACAGAGCATTCACTTTGATTCTCCTCCCCTAGGCTGCTATTTTGCACCAATGACCAACTTTGATAAATCTGTCAGAGAGGCACAGAGGCGAGTCGGGTCAAGAAGAGCTGATACAAGTAAAAAGTTAATTACACGACAGAATGTACTGAGGGGAGACCACTAGGGTCCCTGAAAGACCAAATTACAGAAAAAAACTCAACATATTTTCTCTCCCATCTGCAGGATATCTGCTTCACACCATGCTTTCATTTAACCATAATTTAACATGTTTGTTACCGTTGAACCACACAATAATGAAAGTGAAAAGAAGATTGTAAGCAACGTTAAACATGGTATTAAAAACTGTAATTACATTACCATAAACATCTTTAAACAGATAAAGTTCTGATTGTTTGGATGAAATCTACATTCTGCATATTAACCATTAACAGGGTGACAGATATCCATAATAAGAGGAAATGATGAACACATTTTATGGACCTAAATGTCAGATGTTTGAAAGATCACATAATCTGCTAAATCCTCTTCTCCATGTTCCTCTAACACTAACATGTGTCCCTGTCTACAAACCCCCCTATGATGAGAAAAGTCCATCCTCTCCGTCTTCTGCCTGCTCCACTTTTCAGAAAATGTGTGCTCAAACAGGCCGTTTGGAGATTTTCCCTTCACAAAGGGCAGTAGCCCCTCCCCCAGGTGGATGACACTCCCATAGCTAGGTGTTTGTTCTGCCCTCTGAGTCTGCCTTCTCACCGTAAACAATAGGACATGGAGCGAGAAAGCCCGAGTACACTCGAGCCCTTCCAGAGAGGGGGCGTGGTCAAACACAGCTCATTTACATATTTAAAGGTACAGACACAGAAACAGCCTGTTCTGAGCAGGGCTGAAATAGAGGGGTTTATAGACATGATCAAATACAGGATCAGTTCATAGATTGGTTATAAAGTGTTGGACATTATTATAATGTATGAAGGAGATGTTTGCCTTTGAATGATTTATGTTGCTGTAATTCAGACTGAAGCTATGTGTGTGCTACTTGATGTGTTCAGCCTCGCTTAGCTAAACAGACGAAAAGCAGGGGTGAAACAGCTAGCGTTACGTTACATTAGCTACAATCTATAATGTTTACTTCTCTTAAAACAAAATTGCTGCGCAGCTGCTTCTTTTGGCCTTTTCCAATCACATATTTGAACAATTTTTGTAGCTCCAAAGACATATTGACTAAAACCAATTAGTCATTAATAGGAACCAAGAAACTAAGCTATTTCATCTTCCCCAGCTACCAATCCTTGTGCTAAGCTAGGCTAATCACTCTGGACCCAGTGTTTCTCTCACACAGATCTATCTGATCTATAAATGATGTTTTCCATAAACATGAACCAGATTATTATTGCCTGTTTAATGAATATTAGAATATTTTAACTTGTTCCAAACTCAACTCAACTCCTCTAAGTCCCCGTGTCCACCTGCCTTTTTTTTCTCAGCGCCAGCGTTGTTTTTCAATTGTTTTTTAATGGGTAGAGAGCATTCGCTGCAGAAAGCGCAGCGCCCAGTGTCTTTTAGTCCAAGTGCTCAGCCTTTTTTGTGCGACCACTCCGAGCGCTCAAGTTAAATATATTCAAACTTTTCAGAATGGCGTTGTTGACATCACCGGCGCTCTTTTCCAAATGTTTGATATTCCCTGTATTTCAGCTTCCTGTGGATCGTGTCTTGTACCCACATCCTCCTCGCTCCGTGTCTGATCCGGTTATAAACCATCTCAAATATAAAACATGCAGTAAAAAGAAACCGGGCAGTGTCGGTCATACAGCGGCCGTCGTCAACAACACACTGTTGTCATAGAGACAGGACAGATGTGCAGCGCTTTTCTTCTCAGCGAACAAACGCTTCATACAAACGCTCCTGAGCGCACAGCCAGCGCTTTTCTGCCCAGAAAAAAAGCTAGGTGGACACAGGGCCTAATGCGTCAGCTGAGGCAATGACCCAACCCATTAAAATACACATTAAGTACACAGTTGATTTAACTCTGTAACAGCTTTAACATGCACAACCTCTCGTTTCTGTTCACTCTCTGCACAGTGTAGTAGACGTGTGTCGCCCTTTTTATTTGTCAAACTGTCAGAATGTTGGTATAAAGGGGATTGTATGAAACATCTAACACTTCATTAGCACTTGTTTTGTATCATTTCTACATGAGAATATTTATGCTGTTGATTTTAGTCTTCGGTTCTTAAGTTTATAAGTATGTAGATAATGAATTGTTTGGGACCTCCTGGAGCCTCCTCCAGGTGTCCTCCAGGACTCCCTGATCTGTGAGAAACGTTTCATAACATGATGCTCCAAAGGGTGTGTTTTTTTTTTCTTCCTGTCTCGGGTTGAATGTTTTTCTGAGCACACACAGATGCACAAGCTCGTCACCGCCGGCATGCGTTGCCATGGCTACCCCGGTCTAACCTGGGCTGTTGCACCGCGGGTGATCCCAAAAGGTAAATGGAGCTGAATGATCTCCAGAAGTCTGATTCTTTTCAATACAGAAACACCTGGTGAGGGGGCGGCGGCCATTTTGCTGCTTCTTTCCCCCTGCTTCTTTCCCCTCAGACTGACTGACTGAACCTCCCCCTCCTCCATCCTCCTCCTTCACCTCTTATCCCGGCAGGTGCTTGGCTGAATGGCACATCATCGTCATGGAGATTGAGGCGATGACACGCACACAAACACACACACACACACACACACACACACACACACACACACACACACACACACACACAGTCACAGACTCGGAAATGAGACTTGCTTTCACGAGCGGCTGCACAGTCTGACTCGATGAAAAGTTGTCTCTCCAGAGAGGAGACAGGCGCGTGGATTGAGCTGTCACAGGAAGAGAACTCTGCTCTGCTTTTTCATCCCTCTGTGTGAGAATGGACGCCTCTCTCTCTTCTCTTTCATTCTGTCAGATGTAAACCTTTCCTTTGGGTAATTCCAAACTAAAGTCGAGCTCAGGAGACAAGCAGGTGGAGATAAACGCACTCCATTTAAAGAACATTGACGAGGATGAAAATGCTCCTATCGCACCCCATCCCCCGCTTCCTGTCTATAAAGCATGTCAGTGTACAGTTCCAGAGTGAGGGCGGTGAATCTCCGCAGGGCTTTTCCCTCTCTCGCCCGTTTTAGTGTGTGGTCCTTCCTAGCACTCCTGTGCTTTCTGCCTGTCGGACTGTTGGTGAAACTTTGACTGTTTGAACCTCAACTGGGCTTCCTCCTTCACACAGATAAAAAAAAAATAGATCGGTGGTTGATTGGTTTTAAACTGTATTGGTAAAAAAATGTTGTATCTCCGGGGGGCCAAACATGGCTCCGCATGAAATCTTTCTATTTCTGATCATTTGTTGACATTTTGCCCTGCTGAATGTGCCCCCCCCCCCCCCCCGAGGGGATCTGAAACAGTCCATGCCTCTGCTGTGTTCACCTGTGAATAATAAAATAAATGTACAAGCTGACAGTTCCTTACCTTGACTTCCAGCGTGTCTGTTCTTCTCTGATGACTTCTTATAGATCTGAAGGGTGTCTTTGTGTTGACTTTATTTGATTTTTATTTGGGGTTCGTCACGCCCACATGCTGGAATTAAAGCTCTTTTTGCACAAGTTTATCACACTTTTATCCCCTTTGAACCTGACTTCCTTTGTTCTAACTCCATCTTATTTTACTTTCTCATCCCTGACCTTACATCTGTCCCAAGTCTCAGCAGATGGAAATAGTTCAGCACGTTCTTTCTCAAGTATGTTAATCCTAAAGTTTCCTTTTCGTCGATTTATTGAGTCATTTTGGTGACTTTCTTTTCAAATCTAAAACCCAACCTGTGGCTCATTTCCTGCATGTTGTTCCCCGCTCTCTCTCTCTTCCTGATTTTGGACTCTATCCGCTGTCCTGTCTACAATAAGGTCATTAAAAAAAAAAAAACCTTTAAAAAAGATTTTAAATGTATTTTTCGCAGTAACAAACGCTCCCCTCTTACATAGGCTCCTGATGTCTGACACATTCTGGAGCTTTATTCTCTCCTGCCGTCGTCCTCAGATTACTCTGTACTGAATCATCGTCCCTGCCCTGATACAAATGGATATGCAGGTATAATTACGAGCTGCATAATGATCCGGTACTTGAAGCTAGAGCAGCCGAGGAAGTTTTATGGGCAAACATTTGGATGTTCTTTATGGGAGGAGTCAGTCCGCTGACCTCGGTCCACCTGAGCATCTGTTACTGCGCAGAAATGAGAAAGAGAAAGTTCCTGAAAAAAGTGAGAGAGAAAAGGGGGAGAGGAGAAAGAGAGAGATAGCTGCTGATGCCCTGCGGTTCATAAACTTAATCCATTACATTTTTAAATGTTTACACCGTCACTTTATAGTCTCTGCTTTATAATCCAGTGTGTTAGATTACAGAGCAAACATGACATATACAAAATAACTCTGTATCTGGACATTCATTGGTTGGATGTTGAGTTTTTTGTTGAGATGTAACATAGTTTGATATACATGTTTTACACACTGACTCATCTCTCCATCAAACAGCTTAATCCAGCAGAGCTACACTCTTACAACAGCTCAAAGCGCTTTTACACTGCATGTCACACTACATTCACGCCCTGTCTGTGGCTCAGTTGGTAGAGTCGCCATCTCTCAACCGGAAGGTTGAGGGTTCAATCACCCAGCTGGGTAATGTGTCTGATGTGACCCATTTGTGGTGTATGAATGACATTAGTTACTTCTGATGGATTATACTACATAATGATCACTACCATCAGTGTGTGGGTGGGTGTGACATGTGGTGTAAAAGCTCTTTGAGTAATCTGAAGACTAGAAAAGTGCTATATAAACTCAAGTCCATTTAACATTTACCTGATGATCATCTGTAACATAAATTGCACCGGTATATAACCCAGAACTTCCACCAGAAACTGATAGGGCATTGCGTGCCCTAAACCTGATAGGTTTCTATGAGTCTGGTTCTGCTCCAGGTTTCGGTAACACTTTATAATAACCATCTGTAAAGGGTGAATAAGGGTAAATACATGGTAAATTAACCATTAGTTCATAGTTATTTACTGTTAACAAACAATGAAATGATAGTTAATAATGTTTGCTAATGATTTGTAACGCTATAATTTATGTTATGTTAACAGTTTATTGACGCACACATTATAACATTTCATACACTTTATAAGTGTTTGTTAATTGTAACCCAGGGTTACTAGTGCCGTTATCTTCTCACTTTTATTACTTAAATATTGAAAATAGTGTAATAAAGTGATGTAACTTGTAACAAAACAGTTATTATTAATTAGACAATTAAACTAAAATTATCTGTAAAACGTCAGCTTTAATATAAGAAAAGAGCTTTGATAAATATTGTTTTGTGTATAAATGCTAATAAACATATGTGATCGGTCAAACTACCTGTCAATCTTAATGTCATTTAGACTAAATTAGCCAATCTAAAATAAGACCCGCCCACATTTCTCCGTGTCTGAGCAGAATCTCTGGGTGCGTTCGAATTGTCCCTCCTATCTGCTTTCACTATCCACTTTACCTTAACCCCGGGAAAACGTCATGAGGTCAAGGAAAGATGTTAGGAGAATTCATAAAGGACTTAAGGAAAGGCGATCTCGTTGCTCTGACAATCCGACCGCATTCTCCACTAGGTGACATCATTAAATGCGACGGGCCGGTGGAGGTTAATGATGTGGGTCTGCTGTGTTGAACCTACAATGTTCAGAAAATGGACTACAAAAAGCGCATCTATAAAACTTTCCCCTGTGCCTTCTTACCGGTGAAATAATCCTAATTACCACGAAGAAATATAGAATACCAGGCTACAAGTAACAAAAGTGAAACCATCAGCTTCCTGTCCAATCAGAAATCAACATAAATATGATTGTATGAAATTAATTGTTACATTTCTGCAAGATATAACCTACACATAATGTTCTAAGCATACAAATGTACAACTGCACAAAACATTCTTAAGAGAATGAAATACGTTAAATAAAACATCATCTGGTTTAAAATGTCTCTTCCTTTACATGATCTGTGTTACTTTACGATCAACGTTAATGTTCCTGAACGGTCGGATGCGCGACTCGCTTTAAATGTTGCGGCCGCAAGGAATTGTGGGGCGTCATATCTCATCTCCTTTCGTAAAGGATGGTCCAGTGTATCCTATGCTAAAGGAGGTTATAAAGGAAGCATTGAACCACCTTTCCTTAACTTTTAGAGAATTCGAACGGCTCTTATCATGCTCTCATCACTTAAATACTTCCGGGGTTAAGATAAAGTGGATAGTGAAAGGAGATAGGAGGGACAATTCGAACACACCCTCTGAGAGTAGTTCTCTTTAGAACGAGACGGAGTGACGGTGGCTGCCTGGCGTTACTTTACATGAGTTGTTAAAAAAAAAAGTTGTTTAAGTGTTTGTGTTCCTTGTTACGTGTTCCAAAGAGCACCGTTCGTTTAACTAAACCCTTGGTAAGTCAAATTTAATTTAAGACTTGATAGTAATGTGTGTGAGCGAAATAAATGCTAACGTTAGCTACCGCTAGTTAGCTTGTTAGTTTGTTAGCTCGTGAGTGGAACGTTCGTCAGAGCGGCTTTGATGTGTTGTGACTGGATGTGGTATGTAGTATGTTCAAGTGGCGCTGATCACAGAAAAAATGAATTGTTTACATATAGTTATGAATGAGAGTACAAGCGCTGTAATCTAATGATCAAGCTAACTGTATTAAATATAGGTTAATCTGAATAAGATGACAAATGATTTGGTGTTAAATTTGTTTATTGAAAAGAATGTGACATACAGTGTGTTTTACATTGTATTTCATCTGAGTCCTCTGCCATAGATGACAAACGCTGTTGATATTTAATGTGTAATTTAAAGTTCAAGCATTAATTAGGCTTTTAACTGTTTTTGTTAAGGCCGGGTTTTTTTTGTGAGTTGGAGAAGAAAGATGCCATGATCCCTGTTTGTCTGCAACCTGCTCATCCTCCCTGGAGGGCTGTGGTCGTTTGAAAGGAAGGAACAGTTTATTTTCCCAACTACGTTGGTGGTAGGACTATAGACTTTGATATAGTGGTTTAAACAACCATGAGGACCCGAGTACATCTGTGTTGTTTGTCTTTTTTGGAATTATTGTTGTCCATCTTGTGATTTGGGGATCTAGAAATATTTGGGGTTACAGTGATAAGTTTCCTTAATGCCATTGTAGAACGAATTTAGGTTTCAAAATAAAAGTCCTAGTTTCAAAATAAAAGATCTAAAATAGTAAATCAACTAACCCCCATAATATTTAAAACATTAATCAAAACAAATTAGTATTAAGAAGGTCTAAACATAATAATAAAACCAAAAGTACCATAAAGTAAACAGCTTTAAACTAAGTAATAGGACCAGGACCCCCAAAAAGATCAAAACAAAGGTTTTATTGTGATCATATTGTTGAATATTGTCTAATGTTTGTCTGTGTTGTGAAAGGAAAACAGGAATATTCTAACTGGTAAGCCAACTAAAGTGGAAAAAAAGAGAATAAATGTTCTAAATTGTACTTACCTTTTAATTGATCCCGCGTCTGTGTCTTGTTTCACCTGTGTCTGGTCGGTATCCATTTTCTCCTGAGCGATCGTAGCTTCTGATGCGCTGGTCCAAGCTGAAATTCCTCTCATTGGCAGTATAGAGGTTTGATTGAAGTTTATACTTTATTCATATCTGTGCTCAGTATCCAAAAACGGAACCTTGGGTTACATAATGATGCCCAAATGATTTATAAACCTTTAAGAGATGGTTTATAAAACATCTATAAACATTACAGAGACATATGGACCAGATATTTGTTCATGGTTTGTAAATATTTTATAAAGCGTCTATCAGCATTATTAAGATGGTTATTATAAAGTTGGAACTCAGTGTTTCCCCTACCATTGTATTAGGCCCCCCCTCCGCCCCCCCCTGAAGGGTCAAGTTTTTTAAGATTTATTTTTGGGCTTTTTGTTCCTTTATTGTAGAGATAGGATAGTGGATAGAGTCGGAAATCAGGGGAAGAAGTCATTTAAAGATACCTTTCTGATAGAAAAGGACATCTGTCATTAAAAGTAACACATGAACACCAAGATTCTTTCAAGTGTTTGTGTTGTCGTGTCGCCATGTCGGCTTGTCCCCACCCCCCCCAATGCTTTAAACCTAGGGGAAACACTGGAATTGAAGATTATAATCCCTTATTATACTTTGTAAAGCATCTATAAATATTTTTTAGATAGATAATTAATATTTTATCGCTGATTAATAATTGGTTTATAAACCATCTACAATCATTATCTGGATGGTTATTGTGAAGTTGGAACTGATGTTTATAATACTATGTAAATGGTTCATAAATAATGTGTAGAGCATCTATAAATATTATTTGGATGGTTATTATAAAGTTGGAATTGATGTTTATAAAACTAACAATTGCTTTATACATGGTTTAGAAACCATTCATAAACAATATGTGAATGACTATTATAACGTTGCAACTAGTGTTTGTAATATTTATAATTAATGAAATATTAAGTGGTTTATAAAACATCAAGTAAAACACATTTATAAACAGAAAGTCATGGGACTTCAAAAAAAGTTAACACAACAACTCAGAAATTACAACTTTATTTTAATGCAACAGTTTTTACCCCAATTCTTGCAACAGCAAAGCTGACCAACAGCATATTGTGGTTCAGTTGGTAGAGTCATCGCCTCTCAACCGGAAGGTCGAGGGTTTGATCCCCAGCTGAGCAACATGTCCGTTGTGTCCTTGGGCAAGACTCTTAACCCTGAATTGCTCCCTCTGCGTCAGTGGTGGTGTATGAATGGCATTAGTTACTTCTGATGGATGATACTACATAGTGATCATCACTACCATCAGTGTGTGACATGTGGTGTAAAAGCGCTTTGAGTAGTTGGAAGACTACAAAAGCGCTATATAAGCTCAAGTCCATTTACCATTTACCATATGGGGCCAGAGACACAAACAATCAATAAATTGGCAAAGTCAGATACATGGTTGCTGCTGCTACTTTGTTTCAATGCTTCGACCCCTACAATTGTCGCTTGTGGCTATTTTTGATTTCTATCTATTTGTATTGCCTCTTACAGTTTAGTAATGGTCTAAACAGTATTAGAATTTGATCTTATATGTTGTCATCAATGTGAATGTAGACCAATATGAAAAGAAACTAGATTGTTAAGAGCCAGAGAATTTGAATATCAATAAAGAGAATTTCCACAACACAATGAAAGTTTGAATCAGTATATTAAATACTCAAAATATGGTTCATACATACATAGATAAACAGGTATGACAGATATGAAAAATAACAAACTAAAATAATCAAGTGCTCATGAGAAGACAACCCTGTTTGTCCCTTGAGTTCAGTTTTGAACCGTTGGGGCCCTTATGTGTGTCAGTGTTTGTCATACCACACGATGAGCAAGGAAGGGAAAATCCTTCTAAAGTAAAAGTCCCAGTCATGATCCGGCTCCCCACCCAGCCAACAGGACTGGGAATCTGTGCAATCTGGAAACACTGGAATCTGTGAATATCTGGATCTGAGGACAATATGGAATCCGTATTCCTCCGTATTCCTTTGTGGAATGGACCTCAGGCTGTCCGATGATTTCCAACCTGTCACCAAAACCTGACCTAGAAATAAGGCCAGATCATTTCTCTCAGTTATCATTCTGTAATCAAATCAATTACTACAGGCTACTATGAAAATAATATAATATTTCAGTAAGGCAAATCAAAATATCAGTTTAGTTGTTCAACAACGCTTACATTTCTTCTCAGATATCAAAACGGTAAATACGTTAATAGACAAACTTTAATAAAAATAAACATCTAATTCAAGTTTCACAGAACCTGAGTTACATTAGTAACTATCATAAACAAAATGACATAAATTGCATAGTGCAAGTTAACATTCATCAACATGAATTATTTCCTCACAGGACTTTAACTATAGTAATGTAACTTAGAGGCATTAAGACGTTTACGTGCTTAAATATAACTCCCTGCACTGGTAACAGTGGAGAGAATGAACTAAAAATAGGCCCCTTTAATCACTATAAACATATAAAACACAATTCAATTTAACAGATATGTCATCATTCATTTAACAAAACACCATAATCAGTAACAGAATGGAAAAGTAACATTTCCCTTTTATAAACAACAGACAAAATCATTATCTTTTCCACAGGCAATAGACTGTATCACGCTAGCTTTATTGTGGCTGATGACCATATTAGCATTTTAATACCACAATCTCACATTAGCTTTGAACAGTTAGCACTTTAACATGGCCATACCCATTAGCGATAATTAGCATAATGCTAACGACTTCAGCGCTAGCCAAACAGGCTACATAAACAACTCACCACTGAAGTGGAATTCACTGCCTTAGCTCCGCGATGACGGTGGATTCAGGCACAGCTCTCCTCAGTATGGGCAATATCAATTTAGAATTAGTTCGATTTCATTAAATATTATATATTATATTTATATTTATTATAAATATATATTTCTCCTCTCACCAAGTGGGTAAATGCAGCTGCTCATGTTACAGCGGCAAAAGAGCGAAGGCGGGAGTAAAAAGGCGTAGCCTGAGCTAAGGCTAGCTGATTTATAGAGTTCACCGATTGGCTCACTTGCAAACTCATCAAATCACTCAAAGAAAACACCAAAAAGTTAACCCTTAGTAGTGACTTGATCAGACAGCTCGATATGATAGTATTTGTTGTTTCAATCATCTTCTTTAGGCATAAAATAATTTCTAACTATCTTTCAATAACTTTATGTCTTGAGTTACACCGCCACTACATATGTTATTTTTTAAATAAAGGAATGTTTTAAAACGTAAAGTGTCATAGTTAAACCTGGGCTACACTTAACAATATCATCAAGCAGGCGATCTAAAGAAACATTATAGTGTTTTTTACCCAGCCATTCGTTCCACTCAGGTGATCTCTTAGCAGGTGCGATTCCCCCTGAGTCTTCCTTCTAGTCAACATTAACTTAAAGAGTAACTAAACCCTAAAACTACATTTTTCAATATAAACCTCTGTATTTGAGTATTAAGTAGTGTTATGGATCAATTAATGTCCAAATCTCAACATTTGAGTACAAAGTATTGAAATTTGAAATATTGTGTTAGAAATGTGCATAGTGTCTGTCCTTCAGTTTGAAAAAGTCTAACGGCTGTGTGGAGTACAGTACTAGTCACCAAACCTATAAAAGCCTCGTCATCCGGCGAAATGTGGGGAGTCAAGTGTATGTGTGTATTTGTGTGTGCGGGGCAAACATTGTATCACGTTGCGGCTGACAACGGCACGAAAGAGTGAGTGGGCGAGTTTACCCCCTTGCCCCCCTCCCTCTCGAAGTTGATACATTGACATTCAAAAAGCATTCTTTTGAAATTCCAGGATCGAGCACTACAGCTGAAAATATGGGGTTTAGTTACCCTTTAAAGGTGTTTTAAATACTGTTATTGGTGTGCAAACAATTAATCTTCTATAGGTCATCTATGTAACATTTAATGGGGCGCACAAAAATGGCATGGGTAATGATTGTAGATGGTTTATAAACCAATTATTAATCGTTGATAAAATATTAATTATCTATCGAAAAAATATTTATAGATGCTTTACAAAGTATAATAAGGGATTATAATCTTCAGTTCCAACTTTATAATAACCATCTTAATAATACTAATAGACGCTTTATAAAATATTTACAAACCATGAACAAATATCTGGTCCATATGTCTCTGTAATGTTTATAGATGTTTTATAAACCATCTCATAAAGGTTTATAAATCATTTGGGCATCATTAACAAACACTTTATAAAGTGTATGAAATGTTATAATGTGTGCATCAATAAACTGTTAACACAACATAAATTAAAGCATTACAAATCATTAGCAAACATTATTAACTATCATTTCATTGTTTGTTAACAGTAAATAACTATGAACTAATGGTTAATTTACTATGTATTTACCCTTATTTACCCTTTATAGATGATGGTTATTATAAAGTGTTACCCAGGTTTCTGTGTGTTCAACATGAGTCTGGTTCTGTTCCGACTGTGGCGTTGCCTCACAACGCCTTCGTCTTGTCCAAAAAGTTGAACTTGAACACACCGCAAAGACTTCAGCTGACGGCCAACCATGTATGTTTTGCGCATGTGTGAGAGGAAATAACTCTCCATGCCAGCAGGTGGCGGTAGTCTGTAACTGCATTCCAAAAATGGGAAACCAGAAGAGGACGAGGAAGAATTGGGAAATATAAACCGTTATTATGATACGATAAGATCATTTTCACATGGCTGTCGCTCAAAACTCATAATATATAGGTTCTTCTTATCAAGAATAATTTCTGATAAAAAGTTTAAGTCATTTAGTTGCTTTCATCAATTCTGTTTTTTCTTCTTGTGCACTGAATCGCTTAGCTGAACAGCCAATCAGAGAGATTCCTCTAACCAACCGCGCCGACCGACGCTGATTCGACATGTTGAAAACACTGATGCGTAGCAACGGACACACTGCAAAAACTAGGGTGCTGATTGTTCAGTTGGACTCACAGCTGACGATCTCCTTGGTGTGTCAGGGTCTTAATACAGCAGAGATTTCAATTTGGATGTGATAAACTACGTTGCATGAATCAGCTGGAGTCTGACGACAAAAAAAAGCTCTTCCTTTTCTTTCTTGAACAAAGACGATGATGACCATGAAGAGACGACAGACACATTAACAGTTTCTCTGAACACGTGAGGCTGACGTGCTGCACACAGATGGACGAAGACAACTAAACATTTCTGTGCATCTGCAAAAGTCTGCATTAATCAAGTTTCCAAATGGCGGAGTGATATTCTCGCTCGCCGGGGAGGGCATTCTGCTCGAACATATGGCGGCAGTAATAGACATGCACATACATAATGATGCACACGTACTACATGCAGGGATGGCTATCATTTAAATCGACTTTACGGGCAGACTGATTTTCCTTCAGGCAGTAGTTTTAAGTACAGGACAGATTGCATCCCACACAAATTGCCTGATACAGCAGGATGCAGCCTCGGTAACAGTACCTTGATCCCTGCATTCAGCTCCGTAAAAAGTCTGCTTGAGAAAACAACAAACACTTCTGGTCTCATCCTGCAGGTTCAGCCCCAAGGATGCTGTGAACTATCGGTCATGTAGCTTTGATTTGACTGCATGTTAATGTTGGCCCTGTGCAGTCGATAAATCAAGTTCAATAAAAATACATTAAAATTGGATTTTTGTTAACTCCTGTCTGCTCTCCATCTCGTCATCCCGCTTGCCATGGGAATTACTCCTGTCAAACTGTGACGAGAATGAGTCCAAGGGTGTTTTTAATAGAGCCTGTCAGTGTGGGACTGATGAAAACACACTGATATCTGAAAACTCATTTGATGCTGGCACAAAGAAAACAAGCATGCACGCAAACACACACACACACGCATGTGCGCACACACACACACATACACACACACACACACACACACACACACACACACACACACACACACACACACACACACACACACACACACTGCCAGAAACAAGGCTGTGTTGCTATACTTGCAGGGACTTGCCACTGATTACTTTCACTTCCTTTTAGTCTTTAAGAAGTTTTACACTTCTGGTAAAATAAACAAAATAATATTCTTCTTAAAACAGTTAAACACCTATTGGTTTAACACTTATTAATACTTATATTAAACTATATAAATATGGACGTAGACTCAGTGACATTACCTTTTGGTTTGTAAAGAGGCTGACTCAAACTGACTTTAGGACAGCCTGGAATCAGACAAAGAGTTGGAGCTGAGGCGGGCCTTTAGCCAGCTAAACAGCAGCAATGCGCCCACCTGTCAATGAAAGCAAACCACCTCTATTTATGTCTTTGCCTTTAGAAAGTCCAAACAGATGACAAATTTCAACCATACAGCATTCTTATAGCTGCGCTCAAGTTTTACAAAAGGACTCTGTGGTACAGGGCGGCGCCCCTCGACGTAGACAGACGTTGGTACACAGCACGCCAGACTATGTGGAAATCGGCACTTTCTAGATTGTTGGTTAGACAAAATTTCCAATATGGTGACCGCCATAGTTGAGCTTCATAACGCCTCTATTGAAACCAATGGGTGACATCGATAATACTTTGTCCATGAATTAATGTTTTTGGCATTAAAGCTTTGCATTCATGATAGTTTTTAGTTTCTAGTGTAGGTTTTGGTGTTTCAGTGTTTGGCTTTCTGTCCATAAAATGAAACTTCTTCACTTTCCATTGATGTTTAAGTCATGGATGTGAACTTTTTAAAATAAAGTTGTTTTTATCCCGTAAAAACTTTGTTGAAGAGATTCATTGTTAATTCTTTTAATTATTGAAACAAAAAGCGAGTCTTTTGAGATACATCAGAAATGCTTCTCAAGTCTCCGTCCCTCTGAGAGGGGAGGTCTGTGTTTGTGTTTGAGTGACAGCTGAACTGCACAGAGACACAATATAAACAAACTTGTGCTGAAAAGTCAAGCTTTGAGCGAGACGTTTTATCAGAAAAAGAGTTGTTGGAGAATAAGAAGCTCACAATGCAGAGTTTTAGTTTAACAGTTCAGACATATGCTACTATTTTTAAAGACATTTAAAGTGTGAGAAATATCTTCTGAGAAGAGTCTGAATGTTGCTGCATTAAACAAACTGATGTGCAACACAACACAACAGCTCCAGGTTGTATAAACAGTATGAGATAATCTTTATTTATAATGTTAATGTGGAACAGGGTGAAAGTGTGTTTGATTCTTGTGTGTGAACCTTGTTATAAATCTGGATAATATGATGATAATTTCAATGAACAAAGCCTCAGCGGAGTCTTGCATTTTTAGTTGACGACAGTTTTGATGCCACAAGTTTGGAATTTCCGTCGTCGGGGCGGGGCTGATTTGATTGACAGGTGGGTGTTTATAGCTTCACCTCTTTGTGTGTTTCTAGATTAATCTAAAGTTAAGAGAGTTATCATTCAATCAACAAACGACATCATGGGCTTCAAAAGTGCACTTTAGGAACTAATAGGTGACGTCACTGAGAGAACGTCCATGTTTTATACGGTCAATGATTCAAACATGAAACAATCAAGGTTATTATTTCAAGCGCCATGTCGATTCTTCAACAGAGGGATACCATCTTTGTACGATGGCTCCTCTCTGCTCTGATAGAGCTCTGTTTTTGTGAGGATGGGAACGGGGTGATGCGATTGGTCATCCCCACGCCAGCTGTTAATGTGTTCTGACTGATCCCACGCTGTTTGCGACTCTCCTGCAGTGACACTGTGCACCTCAGGCCACAAAAATTACCACCAATCACTCGCCACACCCTGTGCTTCTGTGCTGTGCGCCATTGATTCACGATGATAGAGCCCCAGTTGTTCAGACGAGCAAAGATAAAAGCTTTCATAAAGTGAGCAGAAGTCGAGTCACTGTTGTGTCGAATGAAGCGTTTTGTGAGGAAGAGAAGAAAAAAAACTGAGTGTTTATGGAAACGTAACGGCTTATTCATTTAAGCACATTGAAGCACAAAGTGCAAACGAGCCTTTGAATGTCAGGCTAATAAGTTATCATTGAGTGTCCTTAGAAAGATAGGAGAACCTGAACACACAGACACACAGACACAGACACACACACACACACACACACACACACACACACACACACACACACACACACACACACACACACACACACACACACACTCTCCCTGTGAGGTCAATTCTGAGGGCTATTAAATAATCAGACGGGTTTCTTCCCCACTGGCAAAAATCAGAACCCATCGGCGGCTCCTCACATAACTGTTGCATGTGCGTGTGTGTGTTCTTTTTGTGCGTGTGTGTGTTCTCTTTGTGCGTGTGTGTGTTCTCTTTGTGCGTGTGTGTGTGTGTGTGTGTGTGTGTGTGTGTGTGTGTGTGTGTGTGTGACACCATGCATTATTGCAGGAAAGAGCTGTTATAAATCTGTGTGTTGGTGTTCAGACACAAACACAGACATCTCTATTGTTTATCTGTGTGTGTGTGTGCGTGTGCGTGTGTGCGTGCGTGCGTGTCTTTTAGAGCTGCCATGTCGTCTCTGAGGAGCGGCTCCAGAATTAGCGATGAGTATTTTCAGCCTTCATGGCTCATCTCTCACCAATGACCCTGTTTGAATTCAGGCCTCAGCCTCCGTCTCTTTGATCTCCACCACCAGCACTGCCCGCCCCCTCCCCATGAACACACACACACGCGCACACGCGCGCACACGCACGCGCACGCACACGCACACGCACACGCACACACACAAACATGTCCTGTGTGTTGTGGATGTTGACATGTTATGCACGTGATGTCACAATGGTCTCTGCGGCTACTGTATGTGCCCTGAGTGTCAGAAAGCACGTAGGCTGCAGGGGGGCAGCGTCAGTGTTCAGTCGGAAAGCTGCAAGAACACAGAAATAAGATTTCTAACGTATTGAAGAGCTGAGGAGCGTGAGCAACATTAAAGAGAAAACTAGGTCTGTTGAGCCCAATATACACCGACGTGTTCAGTGTCACTCAGCTGGCTCCCTTTTCACCTGGTTAGAGGATCATGCTAACTGACCAGCTTATGTTCAGAGTTTTAGATTTTAATCATCTGAAAAGCTTCATCCTTGTATTAATTATTACCTGATTAAGTTTTCTGCAGGTAGCTTAAATACTCTGATAAGATGTGTATAGAAACGTTTGTAAAATCGCACAACAAGTGAGGAAATTTGTGAGATTATTTCTTTGTTGTAAGAATGCTTCTTGGTAAAAGATCGTATACCCTTGGAAAACCTGTTTATTGCCCTTTTAAATAGTGCCACATTTGTAAGGATCATGCATTTGTGGGATAAGCAGCACAGCTGACTATGTGGGTTGCGCCCATGAAATCTTGGCAAATCTTCTCTGCCAATGCCAAACAGCTTATTCTGCTGTTGACTCTTCTGATACCCCGGGTGCTGACAATCAGGTGCAAATCATGCAGTCATCTACAGATTTACAGTCAAGGTTTGCAGGATGATATGGCCGACGGCTCTCTACCCAGACAATCCAGAACAGACTGCACACAGCCAATCTCCGGTCTCATAGGGCTGCCATGACTGCCCTTCACCGTCAGGCCCGTTTACGCTGGTGTCGGCAACTTGTGCAACCTGAACATGTGGAGGAACGTTATGTTCAGGGATGAGTCCAGATTCTGCCTACGGCAGTTGGATCATAAGGTCAAAGTGTGGAGAAGACGTTGAGAATGCTATTCTGATTGCTGCACTGATAGGGTAACATCTTTTGGTGGAGGCAGTGTGATGGTGTGGGGCGGCATCTCCTTTACTGGAAAAAGAGGCAGTTATTCCACACGCTACTGAGGCTCCTGTTTGTTAAATGAATAAATTGTTGAATTGCAAATATGTCTATTGACATCAACGTCAATTATCCAATCCACTTAAACAACACCAAACAAGAGTCTGCAGCAGAATAAGCTGTTTGGCATTTGCAGAGAAGATTTGGCAAGTTTTTTATGGGCACAACCCACATACTCAGCTCTGCTGCGCATCGCACATATGAGGCACCATTTAAAAGGGGGGAAAAAAATGGTATACGATTTATTGCCAATTTATTGACAAAGAAATAATCTACCAAACCAAATTTTGTGCGATGTTTATATAAATTCGTAAAGTTGCATCACAGCAGGAAGCCGCACAGTTACACTGTATGCCTTCAGATGGTGATGAATCTCCTACCTATTGTTCTGAATGTTTGCTTCACACTTTAAAAGTCAGCAGATCCTCCATCCATTCAGTCAAAGATAAAAGCACTCTGGATCTTATATATCTTATATACTGAAAGTCTTTTTCAGACGAGCATAACATCCTTGAAATAAAATCAATAAATTAATTGACTTCTATTTGACTAAATACTTAAGTTATTTTTCACATATTATTCATGAAGTAAAAGTATGAGATCATGTATGATTCTTCACATTTTAGAGTTGTATTGGTGTTGATGTGAAGTAGGAAATAACCAGGAGGCTCCAACAGTTTATCAGAGTTACATCAATATGTTAATTTACAGACCGTCAACCAATGATCTTGAGGAGCCTAAGAGAGCTCAAGAGCTCTCAGGAAAGTAGGTGGTTAGTGACTGAGATTTACAGATAGATACATGCAGTAATATGATGTACTGTATATGCACAGAGAGAGCGAGAGAGAGAGAGAGAGAGAGAGAGGAGCTCAAGGTGCCAGTTCCCCCGGTAGTCTAAGCCTATAGCAGCATAACTAAGAGCTGGTCTACACCAGCACTAACTATAAGATTTATCAAAAAGGAAAGTTTCAAGTCTATTCTTAAAAATACAGACTGTGTCTGCCTCCTGGACCCCGGCTGGAAGGTGGTTCCAGAGGAGAGGAGCCCGATAACTGAAGGCTTTACCCCCCATAGTACACTTAGAGACTGTAGGTACCACCAGCAGGCCTGCACTCCGGGACCGCAATGCTCTCGAGGGACAGTACGGCACTAGTAGCTCCTTCAGGTAGGATGGTGCCTGGCCATTTAGAGCTTTGTAAGTGAGAAGAAGGATCTTGAATTCTATTCTAGACTGTATAGGGAGCCAGTGCAGAGAAGCCAGGACAGGAGTGATGTGGTCCTATTTCCTGGTTCTGGTCAGTACACGAGCTGCAGCGTTCTGGACCAGTTGAAGAGTCTTTCAGATCAAGCCAGAATAAAGATAAAGTGAAAACAACATGTTGCTTTGTCTCTCTAAAGATGCATTGTTGTTCATCCGGCACCTGTTTTGACGTCATGTTGATAAAGTGATGAAAAAATATAATTGTCAGTCCGTACATTGAGTTTTATTTTGACCGGACTTCCTGTGTGTTGCCTTGTCTGACTTCCTGTCCGGGTTGTCATATACTGCATACTGTGTTGAAAATAGGCTTGCAGCGTATTTGAAATGGAGCTGAGCGTAGTGTCGCTGGTGGCACGCTCTAGAGACGGACCTTGGCGCTCGCTTTGGAAACACAACGATTGACTAGAGCAGCAGAACTACAGCGCAGTAAGTGGAAATTGGGGGTGAGTGCCATCACACATCTTTTCTTCACACAGCGCGGGGCCCCGGAGGCTCATCAGCAGCAGCCGCCATGTTGGAAATGCTGTCTCAGTCTAACTTTCAGTCAACCTAACGACAGGCTGAGAGCTGGAGCTGAGGTGGGTTTTAAACCTCCTGACAAACCGTTACATCACGCACACCTGTCAATCATGTCAGCTACACGCCTAACTATGGATAACATGTATCGTTTTCAAAATCAAAACAAAACCGTTTATAAAAAAATCTCCATTCACATTAGAGTGTGTGCCAGAGCTGGCAGAGCAAATCAAAACCGACATAACTGTCACTACCAAGTGAAGCATAAGTGGCATTTCGTAACCTAGCAACAATGAACGCATAACTGAGGTCAATGGGTTTAGGTCCTTTACCCAGCAAAGCGATTACAGAAACACCCCGGTATTATTTTATTATTACATGGTCGAGAATTTGAATTCAGATGCTCCAATTAGTTGAGACCGAGATTCTCACACCTGTCAATCAAAGCAGCTTTGACCTATGCATATAATTAAGGCTTAAAAGAATGTATGAAATGTATTAACTGTCGTCATGACTGGAGGAAGTAGGTCTAATTTAGCTGTAAAATCATTTAAACATGGGGCTAAATGGGAACTGACTCACTATTGGAGCCTGCCTCAAGTGGCCATTCATGGAACTGCAGTTTCTGCTCCTTGCCGGTTTGTTTAATGTTTTCTGGTCCGTTGGTTTCCTCTTGGGTTTTTATTAAAATTACCTCTTATGCGTCACTTCTTACAATCATGCTGCATTATACCAACTGTATCGGACGTTAATAAATGTATCCAGATGTGACCTTCAGTAAAATGACTCCATCAGTATCAGATATGAACATATTTCTTTTTTCACTGTATAGTCTCACTTCTCATTAACATTTCTTCCCTTCTCCTCCTCCTCCGCCTAATCCTGTCTTCACTGCTGTCATCTACGCAAACTGAAGTAATTCTCCAGAGCCCGACAGACAAACGCAGAGAGAGGGATGACGGCGAGCAAGGGGAGCATGAGAAGCAGGCGGAGGAAACAAAGTAAAGCTTTTAATCTGTAAATGGAGAAGGGTAATGGTCATTTAAGCATTAAGATATCCCCTCTGTCCGTCTGCTCCGTGTGCGTCTCCTTAATGCTCCTTAAACATTTATGAAGGCCGATAACAAAGAGAGACGAAGCTACGCAGAGTAATCAAATCACTGCTGGTTAAAGGCCTCTACTCGGAAGAGCTAGGGAGGGGGAGAGGGAGTGGGAGAGGACGGGGGAGGCAGGGTATTAAGGAGAGAGCAGAGAGTGACAGTGTGAGAAATAGAGACAGAAAGGGGAGAAGACAAAGAAAAATATATTAGCACTTAAAATAGTCGTCTTTGGACGTGCAAATAAAGTGCAGCGTGCTGCTGTCAGGGAGAATATTCCAGCATGTATATTACTCTCTCCCTAAGCACACCTCTCTGTGTCTCTCAGGGCTCCCCTCAAAACACAATATTCTTATTTTACAGAGTGGCTTCGCTGAAATTCATGACTCGCTCCACTCGCAGCTGCAGAAAGGAGGATTTTACAAGCTGAGGCTGAGCGAGCGATTAGGTTAGATAATACCCTGATGTGAGTTTGATGCTGTTAGAGCCTGTAGTGAGTTTAAAATGTCTTCAATCAGGTTTCATGAAGGACAAAGAGTGTGAAGGTTTAAGACTTCAAACTTCTTTAAAGCAACGATATGAAGGAGTTTGGTTTGGCGCCCACAGAAGGTCACGCACAGTGCTGTTTCACCTCCCCCTCTAAGACGACGTGCGTTAGTTGACAATCAGACGGTGAAGACGTCATGAGAAGCTAAAGAACCACGTCGAATAACAAGGGTCAGTAATATCACTGATCACATCTGACTCTGCAAGCATCTACAGCCAGTTGTTTTCAAACTGTTAGCATGTGGAGTATGTGTATTCAACTGTTACCATGACGACTATAGGTCGTGGCTAAGTGGCTACATTTATTACATGCTAGTTGAGATTAAGGTTCCAAACTTATGAAGCTAACTTGAAGATGGACAAAGAAAGAGACAACTTTTTTGGTGTGAGATGGATTTATTGATATATTTGTATCAAACCTGAGACAGAACTCGGGTTAGACGACTTCCTGCAGCCTGTGAAGCTGCTAAACATGAGACAACGACGACGCCGCTAACGATACAGGCTAACGTTACGTCTC
Source organism: Labrus bergylta (assembly GCF_963930695.1). Classification (NCBI taxonomy): domain Eukaryota; kingdom Metazoa; phylum Chordata; class Actinopteri; order Labriformes; family Labridae; genus Labrus; species Labrus bergylta. The sequence continues at coordinate 2,784,046 of NC_089203.1, read as the reverse complement.
AATCTGTTCTGAAAAATATCTGCAGTGATGTTCACTCTGCTTCTCTCTCTCTCTCTCTGCTTTGAAGCTGCTGTGTGACGTACGCACTTCTCACCAGATGACCTCGGCCAAAAGTTGCATAGTGCTGAAAACAGGCGAGCAGGGCGCCCTGTGGACGCCATTCTCCCTGTAAGAAGATGTAATGCTATTAAATGGACTTTTGAAACGGCTGATTTTAAGACGGCAAAGTTACATGATGTTACTTTTATCAGACACACTGTTTAGGTTTGATTAGTAACACTGTGTTTTTCTTGATGATGTTTTCTTTGAACATGTTTAATGCATCTTGAAATAATCTAATTAAAGTCTTCATTTGAGTTCAGATTATTTGTTATCATCATTTGTCCGTTTTAAAAAAAATAATTCATATTTATTTCCATGAAAAGTTTATTTGCTTCCTCCCGTTTTGAAATAAAATTGACATAAACTTGATTTACATTTCTTTAAACTATCTTTCTTCCTCCAGAAGACAGACGGACCTGTCTGCATTGAACCTACATTTTTCTCTAGGTAACCGATCCAAAGGCAGATCATCTGAAAGCTGTTTTATTTCATTATTATCTTTTTTGTGGGATTGGGTGTAAATGTTGGAGTGAGTCAGTGTGTTTCTCCGTTAGGCTTTGTGTGCTCTGTTATGTGTAATTGAACACATCATCTCGTTGTTTTGACAGTGAGTACAGCTGTGTGTGAATGTCATTGTGACACGCTATCAGAGTGTTTCCTGTCCTCTGGCTGCACAGACTGTAAAAAGGAGTCCCGTTCTTTTTGGGAACGTGTTCAAGTTCTGCTGTGAATGATCGGTTCTGCATGACCCACGTTTAATCACCCTCATTTCCTGAAACATAATTCCCCTTTGAATGTGACAGCTGACAGTAAAGGCTACTCTACATTTAGGGAATAATCCACTTAATCAGACTGTTACTGTTACTGTTGAACCTTGAGGTCAAATACGTTTATATGCAGAAAAACAACAATTTATTGTGTTATTGTGACGGAAACTGGACTTTTAAAATGCATGTCAACATGTGAATCAGACTGAAATGGCACTAAATCGAAGTTCTGGCCGTTAGACTAACACATCTTCATAATAGATTTGTTTACTCTCACATGTTCACACCTGAATCAGACCCAAACTGGACTAGTTGTTCTGAGCATGCTCCACAGTCCCCTCACTAAGTCCTGGAGGTAGTGCAGCAGAAGTCGTGTTGTCGTCTGCCTTTTGACATTACCTTAAGTTAGAGGGCCGGCATGCGTCGCGTCTGAAAAGTCGAGCGTGTAGGAAACGTAGAGAGTAAAGATGTCCATGCTTTCACCGTTCGACTAACAAACCACCAATTAGCCGTTTGCTAACTTGTTAGCAAGGTCAAGTAGATGAAGGTCAAACTGTAACTATCTGAAAGAAGGTATATCGCCACCTACTGTAGCGGCGTCAGACATTTTCCTTCAAGGAACCCATTCTTCAGTATTTATATACAAACATGAACTGTAGCATAATGGAGCTGTCAGCGTACCTCGACTAAGATATCCTTAATTGATCAGTCGAGAGGAGATTTGATTAGACACTCTGTAGTTGAACATAGACTGAAACAGACACACAAACAGGATCCTGTGGACCTGCACTACTGGAGAGATGTCAGAGTCAGTGACAAATAAAAGAGCGCCCGAGCACTGGGGGTCCGCTGCCTTGCTCAATGGCTCATCCACACTGGGACTTGTAACCAAAGTAACTGAGCTGCCTTCCCATGCACTTCATTGTGCATGTAAACATACTGAGTTTGTGTACTAAACCTATTGAACATTAGTAATAGATGTTGTTCTTAAGTTTTGAAATGTAAATGGACTTGAGCTCCTATATTTCTGTTCTAGTCCTCTGACTACTCAAAGCGTTTTTTTTTTAACAATATGTTTATTGAGTTTGAAACATTTTTCCAAGTCACACAATTACAATTGAATAAATTCTAAGGGAAAAAAAAGATATACACATTTATAAAATAAGGGGGGAAAAAAGTAAAATATAATAATACAAAATAAAAATAAAAACTTTAATTACAATATGTTGCAACATTATTACTGTCCGTATTAAATAACAATAACCAAAGGGAGCACATTGCCATAGATGATTTGTCAATACTCAAAACTCTACACCTCAGGTCACAGCTACACATTCACACACTGACGGTAGAGGCTGCTGAGTGAAGAGTCCATCAGAAGTTATTAATCTCATTCATACACATTCATACGCTGCCGACAAAGCAGCAGGAGTAATTCTGGGTTAGGTGTCTTGCACAAGGACACATCGGACATGTGGCTACAGGAGCTGGGGATCGAACCCTCGGTTGAGGGAAGACGACTCCCCCAATGTCAGGTATTGATTATTTTTATTATTGTTGAACATCCCTAATATCTGCACGAGCTCAGTTAAAGATTATGTAAGACAACAAAACACAATTCTTCTTTAAATATTGAAAAAGTTTATAAAGACTGTCGATGTGTTTTCATCAGATTTAGTAAAGTAAGTACACAAAACAACCGATCAAATTCTGTAGTCTCCATATGTCATTCACGTGAATTTATTTTTTGTGATATTTACTTTCACATGGTTCCTCTTCTCTCACTCCACTCTCTCCTCATATCCAGACGAGGGCTGAGGGTTGTGTCTGTGCTGGTTCTCAGTCCATGTGGCTGAGACAGCAGTGACTGGGTCAGGACAGATAAAGATGAATTTCCTTCCCAATGCAGGTGGCGATAGCCGCACGCGCACACTCCCTCATATGAGATCTGTTGGGCCTATAGGTCGGCGGCTCGGCCTGTCAGCCAGCCGGCTGGTGGGGGAGGGGGGGTGAGGTGGGTTACTCAGGGTTAAATGGAGCCAATCACAGACAGAAAAACAGCATTACACACCACATTAGGCATCATCTCAGCACTCTCTCTCTCTCCTCCCCTTCTCCTCTGTGCCTCTCGCCTGCTCTCTCCCTCTCTCTCCAGGTGTGCAGCCAGCTGATAGTGTCGGCTCTATTTGCACATTCACTTGAAATTCTCCAGAACTAATAGATTCTACCAGATTCAACTAACTCAATACTGCTGATCTGCAGCTTATTACAGCCGACCAGCCAGCGGGCCGATCATTCAGCCGACCAGCCGAGCGAGGAGCCGAAAGCACAAATATACTTAATACAAATATGAAGCCGGCATCTGGAGTGTGATCTATGAAGTCAATCCTGCGTTATTGTTTTACGATCAGCTGAGGCCGTGCAGAAAGCTTCATATCAGCTCCTGGACGAGTGCCATGCTGCACAGCAAACACTCCTCATCATCTCACAATATGGATCCCTCCTGTGTCTGCTGTGCTCAGATAAACACACACCTGCACAGTGCAGAGGGAAGAACATGAAGAAGAGAACTCATGTCATGGACCTCAGGTAGATTACAGTATTCATGACTCAACACATGCAGGATGTCATGCATGGGAAGCCTGGGTGGAGTTTTTTAAATGAACTCAATGTGCTGTGTGGAAACGTCAACAAAAAATCGACAGTTTAGCGACAACGGTCAGAGATAAAGTTCCTGTTTCTGACTGACTTTTCTTTAACCCTTAAATCTCTGCAAAAGTAAGGAGTATTCATTGTTTTTGACTTATTGTGATGTCATTTCTTAGACTACAAAATCTTCACAATAAGCTCAATGTAAATGTTATGGAAGCCAATAAAGCATAATAATGGATGGTAGTTGTGTCATCTCATGAAACACAACATAATAATGTCCAAACTGAACATGAGAGAGGTGGATGTTTAATGCTGGTCTTACACCTTACAAAAAGATGCAAGGTGTTCCAACAAGAAGAAGGCTAAAACTGCTTTAAAAATAATCTGATTATATAAAGTGAGAAAATCAATAGAGACTGAGCTTATATTGAAGGGGCTGTACTGAGGGTAAGGCCAGCCCAAAGAAACTACTGGACCCCTGAAAGGTATAGAGTGAAGAGGCCCTCTGCAGAGGCCATGAAACCATATGAGTGCGTATAGATCAGTAGTGATAGCTCTAGCCTCCTGGCTAACATTTGCATCCTCAGCCTAGATCTGATCAGGAGCTGACTGAAAAAAAAGTTAACAGGTTAGTGTTACCTTGGGGTTGAATGCACCTATAGCCTGCTTTATCTTCTGTCATCCTTATTTTTTTCAGGTCCTAGTGTGGTTACACAAAGTCCAGCATTACTGGTCTAACCTTTAAGTTCAGTGGGCCCATGCAAAGCGCTTTTACAACACGTCACACCTACTCATTCACACCCTGATGGTAGAGACTGCTGAGTAAAGAGTCCATCAGAAATATATAATCCCAGGGTGCTGGTGGCTCAGTGGCTCAGTGGTTAGTGCGCTCGCCCCATGTGTGTAGTCCTCCAAGCGGGTGGCACAGGTTTGACTTCAGCCTGTGGCTCCTTTCCCGCATGTCATTCCCCACTCTCTAGCTCTCTCCCTGATTTCCAGCTCTAGCCATCCTGTCCTATCTCTACATTAAAGGCACAAAAAGCCAAAAAATAAATCTTAAAAAAACAAATATATATATATATATACACATTCATAGGTCGCCAACAATGCAACAGGAGCAACTTGGGGTTGAGAGAGAGAGAGAGAGAGAGAGAGAGAGAGAGAGAGAGAGAGAGAGAGAGAGAGAATGCCTCTTTCACACTTGAAGAAAACTCCTGAAAAACTGTATATGGGAGCTGTATATGTACTGTATTTTTGTTTCTCCTGCTAGACCCCTAGTCATTTTTATACAGTAAGTCAGAGTGAGCTGATGAGAAAACACAGCATGATGTAATCAGGAGAATTCACCTCGGGCCAATGGGAGGGGGATGTTGTATCCTGTGACTGGAGTCAGTGCATTGACTATGTTTTAATTTATGTTTTTATTATGTTTCAGTATGTTCTTCTCCACTCTTTAGTTCATATTGTGACTCCATTGAACTACACGTAGCATTGATATAAAGACAAATATTTTAATCATAGCGTCGTATAGAGGACTCTGTTGCTTCACCTGCTTCTTCTGCATCGTTTTCTTAAAAACACGTCTTACCTCAGGAGATCCCCCGCCCCCCCTTCAGTCTTACAGGGATAGTCCCCAGCTGTGAGGAGCGTGTGAGAACAGAGAGGTCAGGAGGATATCCAGAGCGTATGTGAAAACAGCTTTCAACGTGTCCTCTTTGTACCATGTGAGAGAGGAGATGGAATATGATTGGACAGAAATTGTTGCGGCTCTCATAAAAAGGGTTGCTTAACTGGCTTTTTATTAAACAACATTTTTATTCCAACAATTAAGTAATAAACTCTAAATCCACCATCAGACCTAGCTCAAGATTATTACCATCCTCCAATCATCCACAAACTCTCCTCTCAGTTTTTGAAACATTTAAACTCTTTTTTTTTTTTTTTTTCAAAAAGTTGCATCAGGATGAATCCATCAGATATTTAATCCAAGTCATGAAGCTGAAGTCCAAACACTAATGGTTTGTGTGGTTATGTCCATCCAATCTCCAGCACGTGTTGGCAGAGAGGAGCTGTTTACATGTGTGGTGTTAATGAATCTGGCAGAGAGGACGATGACTTCTCCATGAAGAAGAAGATCACAGTCTGTCTGCAGAAAGTCCTTCATGCTCCTTTTTAAGTCTTGTTCAGTTATGAATCACTTTTAGAAGTTACATAACACTGCCTATTAAACGATTTACAACAACTGATTTTGAATGCAAAAAAAATGAGCAATGGTTTAAAAGCAGTTATTGTTCCTGCTTATTTCAGTCTGTCCAGAGTCCTTCACTGTGACCTTCATCCCCTTCTGAAGGTTAAACTTCTTCCTCTGTGGTTGAAGGTTTTAATGTTCAAATAACAAAACTGACTTGACTGTTTGTTTGTTCTGTACACTTTGTTGAAATAAAACCAGTGATTCATAAACTAAAAGGCACTTAACTCTGCATTTGTATCGCCCATGTGCACACCTCCACATTGAGCTCTTGACTGATTTCATTGTTTGAATTGTTATTTTATTTCAGGTCTGACTTTCAGGTCTGATTTTCATCAGGTCTGATATTACTGTTGATGTCTTTCTGTATGTTCTCTGTGTGTTCCTGCTGCAAAACTGAACACAAAGACAAGCTGAATCTCAAACCACTGAGAAGGGGCCTGACATTTGGGCGGCTGTGGCTCAGCGGTAGAGTCAGTTGTCTCTCAACTGGAAGGTCGAGGGATCGATCCCCAGTTCCTGCAGCCACATGTCTGATGTGTCCTTTGGAAAGACACTTAACATCAAGTAGCTCTCATATCTTCATTGATGATGGATGAGTGGATACTGAGAGACAGCCAGCTGTCAGTGTGTGACCTCAACAGAAGACCAGAGAAGATCTATACAAGTCCACTTACCATCACTGTTCAGTGTGACCTCCTCAAGGACTTCATCACAGTTCAGATTAAACTATCTTTGTTTTAAAAGAGGTGGAACATGTGTTGATGACTGACGTCCTCTGATGAGAACTATGAAAATGAAACACCACAACATTGATCAACATATTCAACACACACCTTACACACTGCTCAACTCTCTTCTACCTCTCCAGTCCCCCTTACAAAGCACCTTCTCTTTCTCACTTTCGCTTCTTTCACTTCTTGTATCCTCTTATTATTTTGTATAGTTTTGTAATGTATTTGCTGGTTGTAGTCTGATGTGTGTCTGTTGATCTCTTAGTATTTTGCTGTCTTTATTTGTTTTATTTTATTTTTTTACTGTATTTTGGAGTTGTTGTCCTGACCTTGTCTGTTTGTTTTTTTGTGCCTCATTTGTTATGTATATGTCACCAGTTTGTCACTCTATTGCACCAAATAAAAATAAAATAATAATAATAAAAAATAAATATGAAAATATGATAAGAAAATTAATTTCCACTGTTTGAATTTGGAAGTTTATGGGTGTTTGTCTCTCATTCAAGAAACAAATTCAAACAATCACACCTGTCGTGTTCTGAGCTGTGAATTAAATCAAAGCTCTAAATGTGGATCCAGGAAATGTTCAGTGAACAGTGTGTGATTATCAAACTGTATGTGTGGATACAGAGGGCTTGTAAAGCTTCAGTCACATCCGTTCACTGCAGAGCTTTCTGTCTGTGCTAATGTTGGCATTAAAGACACAAACAGCGAGCGGCTGTATTTCAGATTTGATCAGTGGGTAGAAAAGTTCTAATTGTACCTGTGTGAAGTGCACACGGCTCGACGCGCTTTCGCCCGCCCGCCTGTGGTTATATTTGTCAGGTAGAGATGGACATGCAGCTGCACAGCTGTGGTTTCTGTTTCACCTGAATCCAAGCTGCTGCAGTGTTATTACTTCAATCCTCTGGTGTCTCAAAGGAACACGAGTGTAACCTGTGTGCTGATCAGTGTGTGTTCATGGAGCCTCCTCCTCCTCCGTCTGTAGGGAGCTGAGCATGAAACTAGACGTGTCGTCACTCAGCTCACAGAAACCACAGACGACGTCTTCTCACTTGATAATACTCCACATGATTCATCGGAACCTTTCTTAATATAAAAAGGAGGACTGTGTCAGCTCGGCTTTGTTTAGACTTCCTGGCTGGGTTTCCTCTCCGAGACAAACAGAGGCGACAGTCAAACAGTGAAAAACAAATTGAGTGTGTGAGTGTGTTGACCACACTGTCCTCCTGCACAGGTGATCACTGCAGAACAAAGCAGAGTAGGTTTAGATAAAGTACAAGAGTGGATTTAATGTTCCTGTGTGTTATTTAAATGAAGGTTCACTTAATGGAGTGTGCAATCAGAGCACATTAATTATTTAGTTGTAACTGTTGATGCACAAAGCACATTGATGATGTGCAGAACAGCGCTGAGAGTTTATATTCATCCCAACCAAGTAAGTTCAACACAAGCTTTTTTTAATGCTGCTGAAAAACTAGATCGCTACCTCACTGTAAAAACTACGGCAAGGGCAAACCATGTTGAAAATAAGATACTGATTTTATTTCAGTTTCATTCATAGACTGTAATGGAGTGTGACTGTGAGGTCATCCATCTGTTCCTGCAGGGGGCTCTGGAGGCTCATCAGCAGCAGCCTCTACAGAGGTAGTGTTGTAAATCAGTCTTGGTCTCCAGACCGGTCTCGAGGCCACTTTTTGAGGGTCTTGGTCTCATCTCGGATTTGAAAGCGTTTTGTCTCGTTCTCAGACCGGGCTGACTCCCAATTTAAAATCAAGACCACCACTGATCGGCTATTTTAACGTCATAACTGGGATTAGAAGGAAAAACGCCTTTTTCAAAAAGAAAAATCAACATTAAATCAACATTATCAACATTATTCTTAATAATTAGATTTATATCCCCCGGTTACATCTGCAACCTTCCTGGTGTTCTAGTCTAAGTGATTGACACGCATGCTGCACAAAAGTTGATGATTTTTCAGAGATATTTATGGTCTTGGTCTGGTCTCGGTCTCGCCCTGCATTGGTCTTGGTCTTGACTCGGTCTCGATCACTAAAGGTCTTGGTCTCGGAACACTCTGGTCTCGTTTAGTCTGGTCTTGACTACAACACTACGGTGAGGTGTTCACCTACTAAAACAGCTAACATGCAAACGTTTGTGTGGCCTGACGATGAGGTCGGGTTGTTTCTCCAGGTAAACTACAAAGAGAGTCAATTTCAAGTCCACTGGGAGTCATGACAACTAATTACTCTGACCACGCCCCCTTTGTTGTACTGCCTGCTCATCGTGATTGACCGGAAGCATAATGTGCATGTGTAAAATGTCTCAGAGCAAATAATTATGACCAGTTTACACGACGACTGAGACAATGGTGTTTTTTGTGCTCTGGAAAAGTTTGCGAGACTTCTACTCCTGGAGCGTTGCTGAGGGATGGTGAGGGGACGTCGGTTGATTCTGGGACTTACAGAGAAATTTGTGAAAGCTTTTTATGATCTGGTGAAGCTTTTGGCTTGTTTGTAATCTTTATGATTGTTGCACTGATGGTGCTTCTTTCCCTGCTTGACCTATAAAGTATTAAAATGTCATCGTGACTCAGTATAAATGGATTTAGTTCTAATGCTCTGCTTTGCAGATCCTGTGATGCCTGCAGAGTAAAATCTGTTTTTCCTCTAATGCTGATAACTAGACATCAGGCTGAGATGTACAACCTACCTGTTGTATTTATTATCCAATCAGAGCGTAATCACACTGACAGCGGGCCGAGTGTGCGTGATGCTGCCGACACACAGTAGCTGTTGAAATGTTAATGTGTTGTCATAATAAAGCTGTGAACATTAATCAGTGTGCTCCAGACGATTAGTCCTTTCAAAGGTACCTGAAGATAAATGTCCACGCCTCGGCTCTGCTCGCTCAAATGTCTTCTTCTTCTGTTTCTTTTTTTAATGTTGGAGAAAACAGAAAACTTAACAAGAACATAAGAAGCATAAAACGCTCCCCCAAACAAACAGATGCTCCTGAGTGAGTTACCACTAATGTTTAGGACAATCTGTTAGCATGACACGGTGCCATTTGTTCTGTTGAAGAATGGAGAGAGACCAAGGAGGGACAGCGGCTGCAGGAGACGGGAAGTATGACCTGAGGAAATGAAGATGACACAAAGAAAATAAAGAAGTGAAGGAAGAGAAGGGGAGGAGAGGAGTGGAGAGGGGAGGAGAGGAGGAGAGGAAAGGAGAGGAGAGGAGAGGAGAGGAGAGGAGAGCAGAGGAGAGGAGAGGAGAGGAGAGGAGAGCAGAGGAGAAGAGAGGAGGAGAGGAGGAGGATGAAGACAGAGAGGTAATGAGGGGGACAGAAGAGAGAAAGAACGACTACAATGCTCATTAAAGAAGAGAAGAGCTCCATTAAACAGCAAACCGTCCGTGTGTGTGTGTGTGTGTCCGATACGTGTGTGTGTGTGTGTGTGTGTGTGTGTGTGTGTGTGTGTGTGTGTCCGATACGTGTGTGTTTGTGCACTCTAGTGGCTGCAGGGCTGTTGTCTGTAGCTCATAAGTATAATGATGGCACATAAAGGAACGTCACAGCATTACACACACACACACACACACACACACACACACACACACACACACACACACACACACACACACACACACACACACACACACACACACACACATACACACACAGGACTGCAGCGGTTTCTAATTACATATTGATACAGCAAACAACACAGAGCTGATATCAAAACTGAACAGAACTAAAGCTGAACGCTGTCTGAAAACAGGATAGTCTCTCTCTCTTTCACTCACACACACACACACACACACACACACACACACCAGCAGCTATTATTATAATGCCTGAGAATTAATGAGCTGGATTGTAACTGTAATACGGATGTGGCTTTGCGTCCTGACGAGAATCCATAAAGCAGATCTTTTATTAAGGTTTTATGAAGAAGCGAAGCATTGCAGAAAACTTAATAACACTGTTTGGCTGACTGGCTGCCGACGTGCCTCACATCTTAGCAGCAGCGCTAAAAAAAAGAGAAATTCTGATTGAACTTCTATCTCAAATGTTTTCTCCATTTTTCCCAAAAACAAGCAGAGAGAGAGAATGGCTTTAATTTCTGTAAAGCCAATGGATAAATGCTCAGAGCAGCCGAGGGTTTTTAATCTTTTTCAGCGATTTGATAAAAAAGTGATTTCTCACCACAGATCAAATGTTGGTGAATGGAGTGCAGAGTGGGCAGTGAGGAGGCCGTCAATAGGTATCGCTTGATGTCACAGCTGGATTTGTTTCTCATACTTCAATAATATTCTCAGGGTATTCTCCAGACTTTAAATGACTTTCTTTCTCTCCTTTGCTTTGTCTCTGATTCCATGAACATCATCTTTAAAGGAGACGTAAACAAGGCCATTATAAGGAGACTGATGACAGACTAAGACAACGATGTCAGCCAAAAACAGTAATCCCTTTGTTATTGCACTTAGGCTTTTCATTTAGCGTGCTTATGGTGTTTGAAAATGCAACTTTTAAAAACCTGCATCATCTCGTAAACTGGTGACAGGGGGTTCCTCTCAACTCTTAGCACATGCCCATATAACGTTTTCAGTCAACAGCATGACTCCACATTGTCCTTCATTTTATTATAGTTTACGGTCACTCAGAATAGCAACCTGTTTACACCTCAACTGTATGTGTGCATGCACTTGTCGTAGAGTGGAGAAGGAAAGAAGGGGGAGAAAATGCTACGTCCCTCAAAATCAAGGAAAATTATAATTCAGGGATGTTCCCACAGAGTATGCTATAGCTGGCACACTTATCGTTGAATTTGAGAGCTGCAGTGATTTCTGTCCACCTTTCTTTCCTTCTCTGCTCTATCCACTCGACTTACAACAATCCAGATCACAGGAGCGTGCCAACTCTAGGAAAACTCTCAGGATTTATTCTGACTTTGGAAATGTGTTTGTGACTTTGGAACCACTTGAGGAGTGTTTCAGTGTCAGGCCGGCATAAGTATCTAACACTGCCTCTCAGTACAGTCCCTTTGTGATTATAAAATAAACTCCATCTCTGTTGATTTTCTCTCTTTATGGCCTCAGATCATGTTTAAAGCTGAAGCAGCTGTTGGAACACCTCACATATTTCTTCCAGTATTGTCAGCCTCTGAAAACACGAGTTCACTGACTCAGACTCAGCTGAGACTATCGGTATCATCTTCATGTTGTTTTGATCACCCCCCAACAAAAAAAAGACATATCAGAGACCTGATTAGCTTAGCTTAGCACAGAGACTGGAGGCAGCAGGAAACCACTCACCTATAGCCGAGATAAAAGAGAAATAATTTGCCTTCCAACACGCTGTGCTTTTACATCTCTGCAGAGTGTTCGCAGCTCTATTAGCCTGCAGTCACACAAAAGAAATGGCTGCTGTAATCTGCACGCTGGGATGTCTTTTCATCTCTCCGAAATAAGTAGGATCCCCACATCTCTCAGCTGCATTTATCCTCGCTGGCCGTCGAAGAATTCCTGCTTTCTCCAAGAAGAAATAAAATCTGCTTTTACTCAAGTGCACTGCGACGTGATGATGTAGACCATTAGGACCTCGCTGGCTTTTGTTACACCATCATTTTCAGACAAAGATCTGAAAATGACATTTAATTTTGTTAGCACATTATAACTGCAACTACGAGGGTGTTCCATTTTGTGTCGTGATAATTATCCTTATCTGAGACTCATAATGTACTTAAGCTACATTACAGTGCTCCATTAATGTGACCCCCAAAGAACATTTCTATAAAAAGAAAGGGACCAGTGCTGCACCCTGAAGTAAATAATAAAACACACACTTACATAAAGCTTTAACAGGATATTGTTTCCACCTTTAACAGTAAGAGTCTGATTCAGACCCAGACTTAAACACCTGAACATGATGATACTGTGCATCATACATCATCATCAAGTGTGCAATTTAAAGGAGTGTGTAACACTGTGGCTTTATTGTAATCCGAGGCACTTCATCCTGATGGGCTCCTCTTGGTGCAGAGGCAAGTGGTCCTACACCTGAAAGAAAACAGAAAGCTGTTCCATGAGTGCAAAAGTGCAATACTTAAATTCATTAAAAATGTGTTAACATTAAGAAAACATATTTTGCCCCCCATGTGATGACGACAATTACGTCAAGTCGGCAAGTCTCACTCCTCATTTTTTCCCGAGTTGTTGTTCAGACTCGAGCAGCAATCATGTGAATTTTACAACTCGGAAACTCAAAAACAACATGAAAGCACCTTCCATCTAGGTCCACTTTGTTTCAGAATAAAATAATTCAGACAGCAAGGAAAGTCCTCCCAGCTGAATTTGCAAAAATATTCAATTGAAATGTGAAATAAAGGAATTGATTGGCTCTATTTGGTGCAGAGCAGGTGATCTTATACCTGAAACAACAGAAGAGGAAATTAAACAGACAGATATTAATACTGAAGCCTTTACAAAAACAAAGTGATGAACCACAAATACACAATGAGTGAGTTATTTGATGGTTAAAGGGCAGCAGGAGGAATTGTATTTTATTTAGAATACACTGCAAAAACTCACATCTCTCATTTCTAGTCAAAAATATCTTGTTATCTTTTTACACGTTATGTTCGCCTTACAAGTCCAGGTAAACGTCTTATTACCAGAAATAATAAGCTAAAAAAAAAACATAATTGCTCCTATTAGGTGAAAACTGCTGCCTGTCATGCATCAAGCAAAATCTACCCGGCGAGTATGATTGTTGATCAAATTGTTAATATGGGATAGTTTTCCCCATATCAATGTATAATGGGTCATTTTAATGTGCTAAAAACACCAGCACACAGAGACACCTCGCCAATATATATATATACATATATATATACATAAATATTTCTGTATAGTTCACCACAGTGTGACTTTTTGATCCAGTAGATGTCGCCCTTGAGCACCAGCATTAAACCAAAACAAACTGCTGTTTGGCCACACCTCCTCCATACTGAAGCCTCCAGAGACACACCTCCAACCCCCCCTCTCAACTTGCATTCACAGGAAGGAGTTATCAATTAGAACGCACCAAACTTAAGCACCATTAAGCTCAAGCGGCGGACAAAATTGTCCTTGACTCGAGCTGCACTAGCCTGTGTCCTGCACTGTTGTGTTAGCACACTAATGTTAGCGCTCTTTAGTTAGCTCGTAGCTTTACATTGCATGTATATTAACACAGAATGATTGTGATCTAAAAACTCTGACTAACATTCAAATAATCAGTGAGTATGTTCTTCTTCTTCTCTCTAGTTCTTGACTAAAACAGCTTTTATACACAAGGGGAGGAGCCGACTGTCCCGTCCATGTAAACACAGCTCTGACAACAACACAGCCAGCAGGACTCAAGCTTCTCCCTCATTGTAGACAGTCATGACTCAGAGACACATTTACACAGGACAGACTGGATTTATGATTTATTTATGTGTCAAATGTTGCACATTCTTCCTTTAACTTACTCTTTCCACCTCTCTTTATTTGGTTCACAGGACTGCTACTGTTTGTATTCTCACTCTTGCCATTAGTAGGAATGTTCATGGCACCGGCCACACAACAGGTACGTTTATTTCTTTTCGAATTAAAGCAGCAATCTGTAAGATATCTACTGAATGATATGACCTTACTGTTTGATCAGACATTAAGAAAACATGCTATGTTGAAGTGCTGGCTTCTCTGACAACAATGCAGCAGTCAGTATGTCCTCCTTCTAACTTTAGATTCTGGTCCTGAATGCTCTGGATTTGTTTGGACCAGAGAAGGTAGGCGCTTTTAAGACACCCCCACACGGCCGTTTTGGACATCCCTTGGTTTGTCAGATATGAGAGCAGTTATCAGGTCAAGAGACAGCTCTCTAATGTTTTGAGACTGCAGTACCCGTTTTAAACACTTTTGATTTCACTTTTTATAAATTTGGTTCTTCCTTTTCCACTTGTGTATTTTATTCAAACCTTTGTCTTTTGTGTTGTTTACTCTTGAATGTCTGGAGGAGGTGATGATGATGATAACTCCCACTCCACCTTTACTGTAAAGTTGATTATTGACACCTTTGGGATTGTATGATCAGACATTAAGTGGGCTTAATGGTCAGTTTATTTCCTGAAACCTTTTCCTCTCTTGTTGCTGGTGGCGGTCTAATCCTGGTATTTTCCCAAAGTGCATTGGTATTTCTCACTCCCATTAGCAACTAGTTTCCACAACACATTACAGGAAGCTTGAGCGTTCTGAATGCTACACTTCATATATAAACCTCTGATTTGATTGCTATTTGTGGGGTTTTGAGGACGGATGAACAAGGCTGTTAAAATGACATGAATCTATCTTAAACTGGTCACATTCTCGAGTCAGTCCGTCACCTCAGGCTGTGAAAAACTATTCAACGGAGTCTGCATCGGAGAATGTCTGAAGGCTGTGCATCAACGCAGTGACCAAAGTTTAATTTGTTGCTTGGAAACAAAAATAATTAGCAGGACTAATTAAGCATATCAAGAACGGAGGCCAAGACAGTCAGTGTAAAAAAAGCGTCCATCATTACGACTTCCATTATCATTAAAACTGTGCTGCTATGCACATGAACAACCTCACGACGTCTGATTTCCTCTCTTTCTATTCTGTGTTTGTTTGTGTGCACTTTGTGTCACATCAAATGCAAACTTCGTGACGGACCGTAAACTTTCTCTGCATCTTAATTCTCAATCTGAATATCCACCATACTGAGGATATTTAAAGTTAGATGGAGAATGCATTATTTAATCCAAACCTCGGTGATTCCTTTGATGCCTTTGCCTTTCTCATGGCGCCGTTTTTCCCCACAGGAGAGCATCTGGTGTGTTATCTCCCAGTCTTAAATCATGAGGCAGTGTGAAGGGATCAGTGTGGCAGGGGGGGCTTAGAGCAGACGACACACTCCAGCACTTTATTATCTTTGTTTGCTCGCTGCTCCATACAAGCATCCATTCCAGAGAAGCTCCTCTCGGTTCTGTTGTGCTTTAGATCGTGCTTCTAAACTGCATAATTTCTCATTTAACAAAATTGGTGTTTTGAAAACCAGACTGTTGTGTTGAGATGAACCCAACAGCAGCTGTCTGGAGGAGATCTGAGGGACTTCTAGGTCACTATTTATGAGATTATAAGATTTACAGACAAATTTATCTGCAAATGTACAAAGTGACAAATCAACACAGGATCATGGTGCGTTTGACCTTCTTTCGACCAATCACAGAGGTAGTATGTCTAGCTCCACCCTTAAGGTTCAGATCAGATATTTTGGAACCATTTCAAACTTTTGACCATGAAATAAATAAATAAATGAATAAATGTGTACCGTATACCACAGCGGACTGAACTGGACCTTCTAGTAGAAATGGGCCTTACATTATGTACTCGTAACAAGTGTAGCTGGCTGGTAGAGTCACCGTCTCTCAAATGGAAGGTCAAGGGTTTGATCCCCAGCTCCTGCAGCAACATGTGTACTTGGGAAAGACGCTTAACCCCAAATTGCTTCGTCGGCAGCGTATAAATGCGTTATTTCTGATGGTCTCACTACAGCAGCCTCTACCATCAGGGTGTAAAAGTGCTCTTTTAGGGGTTTGATAGTGCATCAAAGACCTGCCTGTAGGGAGGTGCAAGGTTAATTAATAGTCTTGTCTAAGTCATAGTTACAGACTTTATTTATAGATCTTTTATTTTGAAGGTCATACAGAGGTGGAATTGTTTTCCTGATCACAGGAAAGTTTGAGCATTCCATCTCCATCTCTAAAAACTTTGGTGCAGTTACCACCAACTCACAGTAGACTGGGGAGGGGGGGGGGGGCTGTGGCTGTTAGTGCCACTCTTTGTGAATTAAATACATTTTGCATTGAGGCTGATTCACACAGAAAGGGTGACCTGATCATTTAAATACAAACAGCACCAGTGTAAAGAGATGATGTTTGCTCTGCAGCTCAGTTAGGGGAGCATTTAACCCTTTGTGTAGTTCATCTTTTGGACTTATTTGCACATGTTTAGTGGGCACAAAAGCCACACAGTCCTTTTGTGAATCAGGCTCTGAGTTTCTTTTTTTATGAACACATTTTGGAATAACTTTCAACAAAACGAGAAGTCTACAAATATTCACTAGTAACATTAGAGGGATTATTTAAGTTTGTGTCCATATTGGTTGAAATCTCTCCTTTTGAATACACGATAATGTATTTGACCTCCTCACTGTAGACGGTCTGAATCAAGCTTCATGGCTACATCATCTCTTTTCATCAATCTAATCTTTACAGCAAGAACATAAAGACAAAAACAAGATTGAGGTGAGGTTTTTCTGTAATGTCACTTATATAACAATAAATGGAATAAAAAGAGATAACTGGGAAATAAAGAAAGCAAGAGGGCAAGGAGACAGAAAATAAAAAAAATAAATAAAGGCAGGAGAAGGAGAGAAGATTATGTGAAAAAATCTAGGACAAACAAAGGGACGGGATAAGAAGCCGAAACAGACAGAACTGAAGGGGGAAGGCGTGGAGAGGACATGAAAAGATGAGCGCAGCGTATACGTGGATGTAGTGGGCAGTGAGTGTGTAAAGGGCTGTGGGTCAAACAGAGTGGAAGATGGGATGAGTAAATGATGAGATGGAGAGAAGAGGAAGCGGGTCCTAGCTAAGTCAGCTGGCGTGTACTGTAAATCCCTCCGACCTGTAAATAATTCATACACACTTCTCTGTGTGCTGATGATCACTTTTATTTTATCACTCACGTCCACTACACATCGACTGCTCCACTCCTGAACTTAGAGCAGCATAAATACACTTTGTTTTATCAAACACACACACACACACACACACACACACACACACACACACACACACACACACTCTCTCTCCCTCTCTCTCTCTGTCTCTGTTTCAGCTCTGGAGCAACAGTCCGTCTGTCTCTTCTGTATCTAACAAGTCAAACGTCCCCGTCTGACAGGAGCCTCTCTGTGTTTGCATGTTCTCCCTGTGCATGTGTGGGTTCTCTCCAGGTACTCTGGCTTTCTCCCACAGTCCAAACACATGCTCGTTAGGTTAAATGGAGACTCTAAACTGCCCGTAGGTGTGAATGTGAGTGTGGCTGGTTGTCTGTCTCTATATGTCAGCCCTGTGATTGACAGGCGATTAAATTCAGGGTCTAACCCCGCCTCTTGCCCAATGAAATCTGGGATGGGTTCCAGCCCCCTGCGAACGAAAAAAGTGGAGATAATGGCTGTGTGGATGCAGATTTGTAAAAAGTAAGAGTGTATGATTTGTTATGACCGTAAACAAAGGAGAAGCTAACAACCTTTAAAATGCATGTTTCTGAATGGAGTGATCTGTGGATGAGTTAAGTTTCCCTCTCAAGTCAAATCAAAGATGTGCACATATGTGAATGTAAGAGTGTCTTTGCTTCCTGTTTTTATGTCACTGTGCATTCATGGTGTCCGAACACCTTGAGGCCTGCTGCTGCCGCTGTGTCCTCAGAGGAAAAACATCAGGTCACTCTTTTGACTTAATGGTAATTGTGTTTGGTGGCTGTTGTTTTGTGGAGGTGTGAGGAAAAGAACAAGTTACAAAAGTGATCCGAGCAGACACCAAACAAACAAACTGTCCAACACAAATGTTCTCTTTTCCCCCCTGAATGACCCGTCTACAAAATGAAGTAGAAGATGAGGAGGCGGTAAAGAGCGAGTGAAAGTAAAGTGTTTGAGGAGGGGGAGGAGGAGCTGGTGGAGGAGGAGGAGGTAGATGAAGTTGAGACAGAGCCAATGAAGGAGTATTGTGCAGAAAGAGAGGAATGATTTGAGGCCTGCAGGTGTTTTCATATCCTAGAAGAGATCGATATTTGCGTTCATTCTGACGCCGACTGTACCGCGCGCCGCTCCAAATAAATAACCATAATCACAAAACGCCCCGAGATTGACTCTCAATAGAATTATCATTCTTTTCTCTTTGGCAGATTTGGATATTGCTCCTTCAGGGTTCTCAAATGACTTTGTTGTCGAGTGTGTTTGTGGGTGTGTGCGTGCACGTCGCGTTGTCTGCGTGTTGAGGGCATTCAAATTTCACTGAGTCAATGAACTATGGGCTCATGTGAAGTGTGTGTGGGCAATCTTGTGACAGTGTATAGATCCGTGTGAGTGTGTGCGCGTCTGTGTGTAGCCATGGGCTGTGAACAACAACAGGCCGCAGTAATTGAATCTTCATCTGAGCCCTTAAGTCTAACCATTAGACAACGATAACACACACACACACCGACACAGACACACACACGCTGCTCGTTCAGTCTCATTACAGTAGAGAGGAGCAGAGCAGTAGCTGAAGTGCACAGCGGTAGGTTTTGTCTTCCATCATTAAGAGCTGATGGCCCGCTGTGTTTGAGCCCTGAGAGACACAAAGAAGGGAAAATTGAGAAAGAGAAGAAAGTGAGGAAAAGTTGCTCTGTTATGTTTTAACCTGCGATTAATATGTAATCTGTGTAAGGGAACATCTCGTCGGGGATGAGAAAAGACCATTAATGCACGCTCTGAACACACACAGCACGTACTCTGATGGAATCTGCCAGAGTCAGTCAGGTGGAAATGCAATTCTCTCAGTGTGTCTCCTCGTCCCCGGGCAGAGGTTGGCGTCACTGCAGGTGGAATCTGCCTCATCGCTGCTCAAACGCCTCATCATCATCACCATCATCAGGCGCTGGAAGAGCGCACCGCGCCACAGGTGGAGGTGTGATTGCCAATAACAACTACAGCGGCGGTGTTGATGTCGAGTAGTGGAGCGCAGCGCCCAGAGAGACCCTGGCTCTGTCCTCGCCGCTGAGTAGTGTGCTGCTGACTAATAATTCTTGGTCAGAGCCGTCTCCTCTCCTGGCTGTAGTCACCACTACTTTAACTGTTGTCTTAATGGAGCTGTACACCCCCATCAGCTCCACTCACCCCCCCCCCCCCCCCCCCCCCCCCCGCCTCCCCCAACCATCTCTCCCTAATTCTAATTCAGCCCCGCTCTGCAAAAAGCAATGAAATAGAATTGACTGATACCCACAGACTGCATTACAGTTCATAATAGGATATCAATAATAATAAATAAACAAGACTAAAGCCCATGCAGCGGCTCCTAGAGGAGGAAAACTGCATCACACCCTGTAGAATAACAGTTCTGCATAGAGGAAGAAGAATGTGATGCTTTCTTAAAAGACAAAGCAACAAACACAAAGTAAATGCAAATATAAAGTGATGATTTGTCTTTTTTTTATGGTCATCTGCCTCTGAAGTTACTTCATACTTTCAGAGCTATATTGACATTTGATCAGGATTAAGATTAGAGATTTGTCTCACAGTATCTTAGGGCTGGATGATATATCGTTTTAACATCGCAATTGCAAAGATACAAAAATCGCTAGTTGTCTCATTTCCATGCCTCTAAAAAAAGGTCCGATGTCACCATCAGCAGTCAGAGAAGTGACCGCTGTGCATGCAGTCTGTGAAAATGTTCAGGCTACAGGGGGCGCTGCTAGTGTCACAGACACACCGGGAGGAAGCGTGTGTGTGTGAGTCACAGTCACAGAGCTGCTCATGTAGACTCAACACATCATTGAACATTTCAGAAATGGTAGATGATGTTCGAGTAGTAAAAGTTTGTCAGGTCTGAAGGTATTTTTAACGGTTTCCAAGGGGAAGGAGACCCCAGACAATGGATCTTTTCTAACCTAGTAACAGTAACCAATGGTGGGCGAAAGGCAAAGGGTCAAATGTTGTTCATACAAAGTAACTGGCTTTATCATGTGTAATTTCCTTTTTCTTTAAAATAATTACAATATATACCGTCCAAAGAAAACATCCTGCCGGTATTTTCCGGATAATTGCAGGTCATTCTGATACTACTCTTTTCCAGACTTGCCCTTCACATAGTCACCTCTTAGCAGGTGATTATCAAAATGATGATGTGCTTATAGTTAGGTTTAACCAGCGGTTAAAGGCAGGTATACACACTTCAGTCAGAATGACCCTTACTCTGTCTCTAACGCGCTGCTCAGTCTTATTCTGTTGTTGTGAATTGAAGCTTAAATACGTCTGTGACGGGTGCTGACATATCTGGCGGGTGACTCAGATTTGTGCAGACGGGAGCTGGCTGGTCAAACTGCACTCCTGACGCCACGCCCCTTCTGTTAGCTGATGAAACATCAGAGGTCCCCACAGGTGGGTTCAGTCCACAGCAGATCAGACTGTTGTGTTGGTTGAAGCAGATACTCACAGTTAAGAAAAGGTTTCTGACTGTATTGTTAGTTTTTGTTATGTTTTCTCTCACCGTTCCTCCTCTACCCTGATAAATCAGAACGCTGAAGGAGCCGTATTCGTCAACAGAGCTTTTCAATCTGTTGATCTTGATCTGGTATTTTTATATTAAATGATTTATCAAAATAAAACAAAAATCATCATGGCAACGACTTACCATCACGTCAGGTGTGTATTTTAATTGTATAGTTTGACCCATCTGTTATCATTGAGGAGGCGGGGTTTAAGACCTATACTGCAGCCAGTCTGCAGGGGGAGCTCTAAATATTCTGCCTTCAATCTCAGGGGGCTTTTAAGGAGCGGCTGTGGTTCAGTTGGCCGAGTCGGTCGTCTCTCAACCGGAAGGTCGATCTCCAGCTCCTGCAGCAACATGTCCGATATGTCCTAGGGCAAGACACTTAACCTGCTCCTGCTGCTTCGTTGGCGGTGTATGAATGTGAATGAATGGAATTAGTTACTTCTGATGGTCTCTGTACACAGCAGCCTCTACCATCAGTGTGTGAATGTGTAGGTGTGACCTGCAGTGTAAAAGTGCTTTGAGTAGTCAGAAGACTAAAAAATAAATATACAAGCTCAAGTCTATTTCCCATTTCTCATTTAATGGTCTGTACGGACAGCGTGGATGGGAGGATCCGCCCTTGGATCGATCCAGACCGATGTCACCTGCAGGTTTCACCGTTTGCATTATTGTATGTAAAAAAAAATGCCTATCATACAGAATAAGTATGAAATTTGAACTATTTTATACTTAAAGTCTTAATTATCTTGGGGGGCGGGGGGCATCACAGATCTTCAAATCTTCTCTCTCTCTCTCTCTCTCTCTCTCTTTCTCCCTCCCTCTCTCTCTCACTCCCTCTCTCGCTCTTTGATGACTTTTATTGTTGTTTTAATGGCATTGTGGAGTCTGCAGTGCAGCTAGACTGGACTGGATGGATTAAAGTTGAAAACAGGTAATGAGTTTCTGGCTGGACGAGCCAATGCTCACAAATTAACAATATCACCAGGAAGGCGCTTGTCTCCCTCTCCGAGCTGCGCTGTTAATTTGAAAATGTTCCTGTCCGTTCTGTCTGAATCACCAAACTGATCTGCAGCAGCGAGGAGTCGACCTCTAATCAACACTCTGACAGAATCTATATCTAAAAACAGGACAAACAACAAAAAACTGTACAAAGGTGTGCATGAGGATGTTCTTACTTTTTGTGAAGAAAACCCCCCGGGCTGATGTGTTCAGCCTTAAAACGACAGATGAACAGAAAAACATCTCGGAACAATTCTGGAGGAAAGAAAACAGAAAGAGAGCCGCTCAGGAGGTGTTTCAGAAGGTCTGACTTCATCTCATGTCCAAACAGGAGAAACGTTTCATGCATCATTATAATAACCACCTGATGAACAAGTGACAGCGTTAAGGTCTGAATTCTACAATTCACTTAGCAGACGTTTTTATCCAGTTCTTGAGAGCTCTAATCAGTATAAAAACCATCTTATAAGTCATCGTTATCAAACAAAAACCATCATCATTACCATCATCATCATCAATAATATGGAGACCATCATCATTAAGTTAGTAGGTATTCATGAAAGAGCTGGGTCTTTAGCTTTTTCTTAAAGGTGCAGAGGGACTCTGCAGATCCAATGGAGTTTGGAAGTCTGAAGGTGAAGTAAGTGAGTAAACTTTATTTATACCACACTAAGGTCACAGAGGGCTTCACATCAACACATTCAAACATACTGAAATAAAAACAGAACAAAGGGGAGCAAGCCATAAAATCCTGCTGTGAACAGGAACAATAATAGACACAACATGGATCAATCACAGAAGGTAGACTCTCTGAACATTCAGTTTTTTACTGACTATCGGAGGACTCAACAGAGTCAGAAGAACCTAACGAGATGTGCAGAGAGTTCCAGAGGATTGGCGTCATGGCCTAGAAAGCACGATTGCTGTGAGTCTCAAAATTAGTCGGTGGGCCGGGGAGCAGGAGGAGTGTTTTTTTTATTTATTTATTGTCCTTTTAGACGCAGCATAGATAAGCAGGTACAGCACAACCGTGCACCTGCTGCAAACTGGTTGTATGTAACGTTCTGAGCCATGTTGCTGTATCTCAGTGGCGTCACTAGGCTGTTTTATTCGGGGCTAAAGCCCCGGATATTATTTAATTAGCCACGAATATAATTTTTTTGAAAAAAAGACAACAACTTTTCGACGGTCCTTGAACGCCACTCGTTTACCGCATGACAACAGAGGAACAAAATCTTTGTATTCAACCGTGGAATTTCCGAGTATCTCTGAACACACCGCTGTCAAATTTACTGTCACAGCCTAGGTCACAGCAGAGAATCGGCAGTTCTGTTCTGTCCTGTGAGGTGAGTAGACATGTTTATCCAGCAATCTACCAACTGTTCAACTGTGAAACACAACGTTTTAGTTGTTTCAACTGTTAAATCATTATTTATGGACATGATATCTGATATGAGTTTTAGCCTACTGGTACTATATTGTCAGCTAAAGTAACGATGCTAACTGCTGGTCACCCGTTAATACTAACCTTAGCTGTGTAAACTGAATGACAACGAACAGTTTTGCCCATTAAATAATAAATGTTAACCTTCCACTAGTTACCCTAACATGATTGTTGAGCTGTAGAAATATAACATGTTTTTAACTGTTACCAGTTTATAGTTAGAGAATACATTTTAACTCTGTAACTCAGATGTCTGTGTCTGGCTATGTTTCTAACTAGCAGTGTTAAGGTAAGTAAGGTGAATATAACGGTCTTTCTACCATAAACGTAATTAAAACATTTTGGGGAACTGAACTCCTACCACTGCTAGACTGCAATGTTTAAATCGATCTAAAACCAAAATCAAATAAGCTAAAACATCATTTTTGTTAAGTCACTACACAGCCAAATTTCGCAGATTTGGTAAACATTTCCATGGTAACAGCGGGCTCCGCCAATCGAAGACATCGCTGTGACACTTTCGGATCGTGGGTAGTGCAGTTCTTCTCCCGGAGATCACGAAAAAACAATGTTTTTCTAAAAACGAAGTTGATATAATGCGGAAGTCAGGTAGTTATTTAAAGCTATAATAAACTGCATATTTTGTTTATTTAGGTAAAGCATTATGCGCTTAGCGCGCATTTGCCACTTCCCTCTGGGCTAAGCCCCAGATGTTTCAGAAACCTAGAAACGCCCCTGCTGTATCTTGTTTTCTTCTCGGCTTATTTCCACACATTAGCTCGACATCCAGGTCAAAGCCCGACACAGGATTCATGGAGCTTGCTCAGATCACAGAGGTCCATGTGTGTCTGATTCAGGAGGGTTAAATCAATCTACAACCACAGTATGGAAGTGTCCAACTTTGCACAGTTTCAGTTTTTCAGAGCAGCATGTTTATATTAAGTCTAGATTCATTGGCACAACAAAATACGCTAACGTTCTCATTCATTAACCTTTCAGGTCAATGTTCACTAGGATTGGGAATCTTTGTGTGTCTCACGATTCGATTCAGAATCTATTCTAGATTAAAAACTATTCTTGATTCATTATTCAAAGTCTATTTTAGAATTGGTACATACTTCAGGAGCTCCTCCAATCGTCTGTGAAACTGGCTGAATTTATGAAAATGTGTGAGCACGTTCTGCACGTTTAGGCACAACACTGTCTGCATCCAGAGGCCAACACCCTTCATAACCAAAAGAGAGAAAATGTTCCTATAAGATGGAGTGATGAACATAAACGTGAGAGTTGGCTGAAAATCGGGGGAAAAAAACAAAAGTAATGACTTATTTTCTGCATCACTGGCAGCTGATAATGACACTTAAACAGAAATGTGTTTCTGTGAGAAAAGTCTGAAAATATCTGTAAACGTAATTTCGCTGCACCAACAGCCTGCAGACACAGCACACTCCTCACACGGGGCCTGCTACAAAGGTTGTGTTTGCATGAGAGGTCCATATGTGTTTACCTCAGAGATCTGCCCATCACTCGCTCCTTCTCCTTCTCCTCCTCCCTCCCCTTCATTCCTTTTTCAGGCCATATGTCTCTATATTTGATGTGTGAATGTGTGTGTGCCTCCACATATGTGTGTGTGTGTGTGTGTGTGTGTGTGTGTGTGTGTGTGTGTGTGTGTGTGTGTGTGTGTGTGTCCATATTCAGGAGAGGTCTTAATCAGATTGTGTAGCTGAGTGAAATATGAAGAGCTGGCTGATTTCATTAAGGCAGTAAAGTGATGGAGCTCATCACAGCTCAACACCTTGGATTTCTCTTTATTTATCCTCAACATTAATCCCACAAAAACAATCCACCTAAGAGCCCCCCTATCTCTCTCTCTCTCTCTCTCTCGCCCTCCTCCTCTCTGTATTTCATTTGACTTCATGTGGAATGCTGAGATGCCCGGTTTATGTCTCAGCGCGCTTTGTCCCAGTGTGTGTGTGTGTGTGTGTGTGTGTGTGTGTGTGTGTGTGTGTGTGTGTGTGTGTGTGTGTGTGCAATCAAACGGAGCGGGACAGAGAGGGAAGTGAAATAGAGAGCAGATAATGTATATAACCGGTTTATTTACTTGCTTTCACTTGCATCATTTTCCGTCTCAAAATCAAACTCTGCACACTTGGAGGCATGGCGGAGTCTGACGTGACAAAAAAAAAAACAGCAAAGAGGCGACCAGGGAGAGAGAGAGGAGAGCAGCAGGGCGGAGGATCGGCTAAAAGACAGACAGACAGACAGACAGTCAGACAGGCAGACAGGCAGACAGACAGCAGTGTCCGGGGAGATAGCACCAACAAAAGACAAAGACAATAGCTTGTGTTTCCAACAACAGAGTTTACAGTGTTTTTGTATGGACACATAAACGTCTTGATGAGCACGGCTTACCGTGCCGAGCCACAGGCCTGTATTCACATGCAAACACGCCTTTTGTTCAACACAAAGTGCAGACGAGTGCTGATGTTAAGCAGCCCCGCAAACTGGAAATCTGATTCTCTCGCATTTTCCAGCAGTTTGTTAAAAAACTTGAAATGTAGAGTGTTTGAGCGCTTTACATTTCTTGATATTGATATTTTAAAAAACTTGGAAAGAGCTCCCAAAGTCGAGTCCAAATGAAAAATAAAGCATGCTTAAAAAGTTAACCAAAGTGCTGCACAATCATACATAAAAAACATAAAAACAACACAACACGAAAAATACTACAACCTGATAGGAAAACAAAAATGGCTGAAAACACTGTGACGGCCCTCGGCCCTGTTTTTGTAGGCCAACCCGGAAGTAGCATCGCCATGGGGACTACTGAGAATTCGCCTATTGGATCTTTGCATTGGAGCTCTCGTGCAAACACGCGTATGCTTCAGACGAGCTCCGATAAGCTAATCAGCAGTTTTGACAAGTTAGAAACCGTATTTTAATAAATAGTTTACTAACATAATATTCACCTTAACCTAAAGATTAAACCTACAGGAGACATCTCCGACTAGTGAGAGAGTTCCCGCCCTCTGTGTCCGGCGTGATGACGTTTAATGTCCCCGACAACCACTGTAGTCTCATTTAGCCACTTGTTAGCAACCGCTTTTTTAAAGACGAGTAAAAACTTCAAACTTCACAAGTGAGGGTATTACCTAACGTAGTTTATGTGGTCTAACAAAACACCAACATCTCTTCAACTTGTGTTAACCACAGACCTTATTTCAGGAGTCTAACCACAAACCCGTTTAAAAAACCCGTTGACTTTTAGACGTTAGACCCCATGGCGCTCAAATGCTAACTTACTTCTGGGTTTTTGATTTTTGATTAGCTATACTTTATTAATCCCTGAGGGGAAATTTTAGGACTCATTCCAGGCGGGCGGTGTTCTGCAGACATGGCCCGTGTCCCATGTGTATGCTATTTAAGAACGGGCAGTCATCCTCTCATTCCCCCTCAGCGTCACACTGTCACCATAGCTCCTTGTGGCACCATGTTTTGTTGTAGATTGTTTATGTTAGTTTAGTTACAACATGCCGCACACACTGATTAACTGACACACCTCATCCTCTTTTGGTATTTTGGTAATAAACTTTAGTTAAAACCTTGTTTTTTGTCAGGCCTTGAGAGCCGGGTCAGTGTAAAGCTGCAGTACACATGTCCGGCCAGTAGTTGGGTGTGTTGCTTTGTGATGAAACGATATGTACATGAACACATCATCACCCTCTGGCTGCCCTTCGCTGCCGTATATACTGTAGGAGGATTCAGTATTTGGTGCATTTAAGTGATGTGTCTCTGCTGATTAAAGTGATGGTGCAGTAAATCTGCCCCCCCCCCCCCCCCCCACCACACCCTGCTGACAACATAAATGAACTGTGGTTTTCAATGACTGCACGTAGCGAGCTGCTGCGTCTGTGTGTGTGCAGGTGAACTTGGTTGTGTGACATGTTCCATGTGTACCTGCTTCTCTGCTTGTAGTGATAATTGTCTGATGGTTCTCATATTTCTGCATTCTCAGAAACACAGTGCAGGACCTGAGAACTGAATCAAAGCTGTTCAGTATAGTCTATAAACTGAAATCATCTGACCTGAAGGTTGAAGCTGAAATCTCTCTGAATACAAAGTTAAATTAAATTAAGCCTAATGTTCCTCTTCAGAATTAGCAATGCAGTGAAATGCAGTGTTTGGACTTTTCATTGCACATTTGATTTGGTTTTCTTCCCCTCAGAGGAGACTGAGTCCACCCAGCTAGCAAATTAAGCAGCGTGTTGCTGTCTTGCCTCTTGCCTGATCTAAGAATAGCCCCAGGCCCCATCCCTCTTCCCTCCCTCCCCCTCCTCCTCCTCCACACCTGAACTGACTCTGTTGGGCGCCGGAGGATAATTATGGTAAATATTATGAACGTCTGTTTGGAATAAAAGATCATTCTCGCTCCATGTCGGCCTTCTTTTTATTCTCAACAAAACTGAACTGTCCACTGTGGAGACCTTAAGGTTCCTGTGATCAACAGTCTCCAGTTTGGATGGGGTGGCTGTGGATCAGAGGTAGAGTCGGTCGGATCTAAACCAGGATTTTGGGGTTCCATCCCCAGTTCCAGCAGCCACATGTCCTGATGGTCTCTTTACACAGCAGCCTCTACCATCAGTGTGTGAATGTGTAGGTGTGACCTGTGGAGTAAATGTGCTTTGAGTAGTCAGAAGACTAGAAAATAAATAAACAAGATCAAGTCTGTTTACCGTAAGTACCGTAAGTATGACTCTGGGATGGAAAGCATGAAATTAATACAAATAATTATATTAAAAAAAAAAGATCGAGTCCATTTACCATTTACCTTCTGCAGAGAAACCCTCTCTGCTCGCCCATCCCTCAAGAGAATCTGCAGGAAGTGAGTCAGGTCTGCAGATAGAATGGTCTCAATAATCTGCCTTCGATCAAGGACCTGTACACACCTGTACAACATTTCTGCAGATCACACTCAAAAGCGAAAGCAAATGCAATGACATCAAAAACACTGCAAATCCAGATGACCCAACAGAACGGCTCAAGGGACTTTATCGTTCCCATGTCTACGAGTGTTGTTGGTCTGTTAACCTTTCTGCGTTCTAACCTCTCATTTTTCAAAAGCATCTCCAATATTGATCCTAGTTTGAGCACGTTTCTGCTCGTGGAGCTTATTAGAAACATGCAGAGGCTTTTTAGGTCGGGTACAATCACTTCTATCTGAACCACTTCCCTTGCCCGCTTCTATCGCTGCAACACCTGTTGACCTGATAACTGCTCTCATATCTGGCAAACCGAGGGGCGTCCAAAACGGCCGTGTGGGAGGTGTCTTAAAAGCGCCTACCTTCTCTGGTCCAAACAAATCCAGAGCATTCAGGAGCAGAATCTAAAGTTAGAAGGAGGACATACTGGCTGCTGCATTGTTGTCAGAGAAGCCAGCACTTCAACATAGCATGTTTCCTTAATGTCTGATCATATAGTAAGATACCTTTATCATCTCACTCACTACAAATCTTACTGATTAGACCTTAAAGGAAGAATATGAGATTTTTTGATCCAGTTGATATCGCACTTGAGCACCAGCATGAAACCAAAACAACTTGCGCTGCATTGTTGTGTTAGCATGCTAATGCTAGTGATCTTTATTATGCTCGTATCTTCACACTGCATGTAAATTTACCTGAAATGAGCGTGATCTAGAAACACAGTTAAGCAGTGAGTACAGTATGTTATTCTTCTTTTTTCTAGTCCCTCAATTAAACAACTTTTATACACAAGGGGAGGAGTCAGCCGGCCGTCCCGGCGATGTAAACAAAGTATAGCTACTGCTCGGAAAACTTCAGTGACAAGACAGTCATTACTCACAGAGTTATTTTCAGAGGATATACTTGATTTCTCCTACATATAATTGTGATAAATCACATATTCTGTCTTTAAGGTTATGTGTGCTAATAATGTTAGCACTTTTGTTTGAAGTGATATCTGATATATGACAGTTGGTTTTCAGTGTCGAGCTCGATGTCCTTGCTTTAAGTGATCCTATATTTCATTGAAACCTGGCTGATGAAAGTCATTCTGAATGTGAATCCTCCTGAACATTTAAAACATTCTAATGCAGGTATTTGTGTGAAGAAAAAAGCTCCAGATTCTTTCATAGTCGTTCAATCTGTGAGCTTATAAAATAATAACTTTTTTTTCCCTCGACTGTGAACCAGACTCGTCACCTCACAGAGTTTTGACGTAATATCGAGAGAAACCACCAGCACAACAGACGAAACAACAGCCATAAGAGACAGCTCTGTCACATTTGTGTGTGTCGATGTGCGTGTGTGCGTCATCAGTCAGGATAGAGATGATGGAGTAAAGACAGTGTAAACACGGAGAGTGAGGAGGGAGCTTAACTGTGTTCTCGGCGCTCTCTGTATGCACAAACACACAGACACGCATCACAAACTTACACTCATGTACGCACACATGTACACAAATACCACTGCACATTTACACACACACACACACACACACACACTATGACATTTGGATTCCATTAAAAGTCTTTGTCTCTGATCAATAATTTAATAACCTGAAAGGATGGAAGACTCATCGTAATCAATACAGCCTCTTGGTGTGAGTGTGTGTGTGTGTGTTTGTGTGTGCATGTGTGAGTGTGTGTGTGTGTGTGTGGGTGTGTGTGTGTATATGCATGGGGCTGTGTGTGTGTGTGTGTGTGTTGGCTGAGATAACAGTTAAGTTTGCTGTTAAAGCTCGTCATGCATATGTGTGTTTGGGACAGTGTGTGTGTGAGTGTGTGTCTTCAAACAGAGGAAATAACTGACAGCTTTCAGGCTTTGACAGCTCGCCTCAGCTTTATTCAGTGTTACTCAGCAAACACACACACATACACACCAGACACACACACTTGCAGAAATACAAACACAAGGAGATCCTCGTCAGAGTGAATAGTGGGTCTGGTCCCAGCTGTACGTCTTGATGCTGCTTCAAAAATCTTTTGTTGGAGTCGTGCTTTGTTTTCTGACTCTGTGCTGCGTCGTCGTCGTCATTGTGTGTCGCTCTGGGGCTGCTATTAGTGCTTCAATCTAGATTATTTGAGACTTTAGAATTAATTCGTTTCTATTCAAAGACAACTCCGGAACTTTAAGAAGAAATCCAACGTAAACACAGACATTTCAAACACACACACACACTGCTTGCTGCCTTTGTGTCGAGGAAATACAGAAAAGATGTTCGATTAAAAAAAACGATAAAAGAAATGTGATGAGTTTAATTGAAAATTGTATAAGGACAGAAAAAGTTTGTGGATATTTCACTGTCATAAAAAAGGTTGGAATAGGTTTCTGCCTTATTTGTATGAAAGTTCAAAGACATGTCGGTGTCTTCAAACTTCAAGGTAAATATAAACTTTGTCTCATTTCAGGTAAATCAGCCTCACAAGGGCCCAGGCCTCACAGCCTGTGTAGACTCAGGCCGATCTGTTAACGTTCACTTCACGGAAACGTTCAATTCATGGTAATGTTCACTGCATAATGTTAACTTTTTGGTAATGTTCACTGCATAATGTTCACTGTGTGGTAATGTCCACTGCATGTTAATGTTCACTGTGTGGTAAAGTTCACTGTGTGGTAATGTTCACTGTGTGGTAATGTTCACTGTGTGGTAATGTTCACTGTGTGGTGATGTTCACTGTGTGGTAATGTTCACTGCATGTTAATGTTCACTGTGTGGTAATGTTCACTGTGTGGTAATGTTCACTGTGTGGTAATGTTCACTGTGTGGTAATGTTCACTGTGTGGTAATGTTCACTGTGTGGTGATGTTCACTGTGTGGTAATGTTCACTGCATGTTAATGTTCACTGTGTGGTAATGTTCACTGTGTGGTAATGTTCACTGTGTGGTAATGTTAACTGTGATAATGTTCACTGTGTGGTAATGTTAACTGTGTGGTAATGTTCACTGTGTGGTTAAAGTTCACTGTGTGGTGATGTTCACTGTCTGGTAATGTTCACTGCATGTTAATGTTCACTGTGTGGTAATGTTCACTGTGTGGTAATGTTCACTGCATAATGTTCACTGTGTGGTAATGTTCACTGCATGTTAATGTTCACTGTGTGGTAAAGTTCACTGTGTGGTAATGTTCACTGTGTGGTAATGTTAACTGTGTGGTAATGTTCACTGTGTGGTAATGTTCACTGTGTGGTGATGTTCACTGTGTGGTAATGTTCACTGCATGTTAATGTTCACTGTGTGGTGATGTTCACTGTGTGGTAATGTTCACTGCATAATGTTCACTGTGTGGTAATGTTCACTGTGTGGTAAAGTTCACTGTGTGGTAATGTTCACTGTGTGGTAATGTTAACTGTGATAATGTTCACTGTGTGGTAATGTTAACTGTGTGGTAATGTTCACTGTGTGGTAATGTTCACTGTGTGGTGATGTTCACTGTGTGGTAAAGTTCACTGTGTGTTAATGTTCACTGTGTGGTAATGTTAACTGTGTGGTAATGTTCACTGCGTGGTAATGTTTACTGCATGTTAATGTTCACTGTGTGGTAATGTTAACTGTGTGATAATGTTCACTGTGTGGTAATGTTCACTGTGTGGTAATGTTCACTGTGTGGTAATGTTAACTGCATGGTAATGTTCACTGCATGTTAATGTTCACTGTGTGGTAATGTTTACTGCATGGTAATGTTCACTGTGTGCTAATGTTCAATGTAACAGATAATGTCTCTTGAAGTCTGCTGTCAGACATCACTCTCAACATCAACTCTACTATAGAATCATCACTGCTTAGGTTGTAATGATTTGAAGGATATGATGCATACAAAAATATTCTCCAAAAAATACCTATCAAGACAGTGAGGGAGTATTTCTAAGGCAGAGCTGAATGAACGATACAAAGAAAAGTTGGCAGACAAAGAAGTGATCTCACGAGCCTGAAATGTTTAAACTAAGAGGAGAAATCAGAGAAGAGCCGGTTATAGTGAATAAGTAGAAAGGAGAAGTTGCCTTCAGAGGTGGTTACCTGGATGTCTGTTTGTGTGTCAGAGCAGTCACCTTCAATTAGCACACACTCCTGAGCTGCTGTGTGTCCGTCTGAGCGCACTGCAGTGTGTCGTGATGTGTGTGTGTTTGCCTGTGTACAGGTATACGTGTCCATGTTAATACCTCTGTCAGTGTTGTTGGAGCGTCTTCATTGTCATTTCGCTGGGAGTTAAGTACTTTTAATTACGTTGCAGCATCCCTCGCTCTAACACCGCTCCCTGCTCCCTTTGTCTTTCTCCCCTTTCCCTCATTTGATTCCCCTTTTTTTCCTGTTTCTCATCTCTCTCTCTCTCTCTCTCTCTCTCTGTTTCTCTGTCAGCATCTTCCTCCCTTTCTTCATTTACAATCTCCCACACACTCCCTCTTTCTCAAATTCCATTTCAGTGTCTTGCTTTGGCAGGACATGCTGAGCTAGTGCCAAGGCAATAATGAGAACTGTCAAGCAGCGACAAATGAACAGGTGAGAGAGACGCAGGGAGAAAAAGAAAGAGAGCGGATGAGGAAGAGACAGAGGGAGGGAGAGAGAGAGAGACATGAATATGAAGTACTGGCACCGCTGTGACTGCTGACAGTCCACTCACGCATGCATGGACACACAAGTACACTCTCTGAGCCCGCCGTGCAGGGACACACCAATACGTCACAGCCGATAAACACACTCCGCTCACATCGTTCTCTCATGTTTAACCTGTATGGCTCTCAGAGACTTTTCAAACGATTCAGCGTTTTGTATTTCAGTTTTTTCATCAGCAGACGTTTGTAAGGATCTGTTAGGTTTACTTTGAGCTGCTGAGAGAAATAAAAGACTGATTGTTGGAAACACACAGAGAGACAAAAGCAGGTTGATAATAACTCAACTCAAACCTGTTCACTAAAATGAACCTTCAACTACCTTGAATAGCAAAAACAAACCTTTCAGAAATAAAGTGCTGCTCTTTGAATGTTATAGTTTGAAGTGACAACATTTAAAAAATATGAATTCATCAGAATCTGAATGAGCCTCAAAAATCTATTGTCCACCTCATCACTGCAACACCTGTTGGTTTGACGTTTGCCTGGCAAACCGAGGAGCATCAAAAACGGCCGTGTGGGAGGTGTCTTAAAAGCGCCTACCTTCTCTGGTCCAAACAAATCCAGAGCATTCAGGAGCAGAATCTAAAGTTAGATGGAGGACATACTGGCTGCTGCATTGTTGTAACATTGCTGCAACATAGCATGTTTCATTAATGATAATATAGTAAGATACCTTTATCATTTCACTCTCTACACATCTCACTGATTGGACCTTTAATGTTACATTTACTTTAACTTTAGTTAATTATGAACAGAACTAACTGATTTACTTCTATCAAAGTTAACAACTTTGTTAACAGTAAACAGAGAGATATTTGATTAACTGTGCCGACCTCCGCCTACATGCTCACTGGCAGGATGTGAGCGACTTCATCTCAGAGTCTGCTGCAGTCTGAAGACGTTTACTTACTCAAGGTGCTGAGGATGTGATCCTAAATCCAAACCTCAACAGTTGTGGTTTTGCTCGTCTCAAACAGCAGCTGCAGGTGCTGTGTGTAACATACTAAGCATGGTACATATGGTCTGTGTTTAACACTGCCAAAGCTGCTCTGATGAGAATATGCATCTTGTTTACAGACAGCGGTTTATAAAAATCACTTTATGAAAAGTTAGACTGCAGATATATCCGACCGTTCATTAATTATTGTAAAGGTAGTTATATTTATGACACTTTGAGAAACAAAGGGGCAGTGACAGTCATAGTTGGCCTGAGGGGTGAAATATTTGTTTCTTTTATGCTGAACCACAAATAAGACCTGATCCAGGACTTAGAAAGGATCCACACCCTGACATTTGATCTGTTGGACCTCTAGTTCATGACAGTGTATTTATTGAAGTGGGTCTTAACATGACGTATATTTCATTAATAATAAAGTAAAGATGTTTTATATTGAGTTAACAGTTTATACAACAGAGATCCCTGCTATGGAGAGTAAATATGAGACAGAGACAGAGAGGATGTTGTTGCTGTGTGACAGATAGGTGTGTGTGTGTGTGTGTGTGTGTGTGTGTGTGTGTGTGTGTGTGTGTGTGTGTGTGTGTGTGTGTGTGTGTGTGTGTGTGTGTGTGTGGATTACTCACTCAGAGGCTCAACACAATTCTTAAGTGTTTTATACCATGGTACTTACTCCTGCTATTTTATTTGTACCTTATATTTCTTTATTGAAAACTTTATTGTAATTATTACAGAGATTATAATCGTATTTATAAAAACAGATTTTCACGTCAGCCCCTTTCAAATCATCATGAATCATCATGAAACATGGGAGTTCTCTCTGCTACTGCCTCCCTCCACCCCTAGTAAAAACAAACTCTGTGTTGACCGTAGTCAATACGAACGGGCGAAACCGGAATGACAATCCGTACCGTGCCGTTCTGAAGCACTATTGCCTCCCCAGTCCCACGCTGGCCTGGACGGCCTGCGGTCACACTGCACCAGGACAAGGTTACCTCTTGTACATAATGTCGCAATATAACACATGCATGCTTTATGTTATTATGAAGCGTGCTCAATTTACAAACAGGCGAACGAGAGAGAAAAAAAAAAGAGACGCGCAGTTGAGTCCGTGTCTGCACATCGGAGAACAACACAGAGAACATGACCGCTACTTTACTGACTTTGTGTCTTGTTTTGAGTCATGTTAGTCAGATACAGACACTGAAACTCTGGATTTCTCCTTAATGAAGGCTGTCAGCGTTGTTTACCCGCGTGCTTGTGCTCGTGCATGAAGTGTACCGTGCCGAAGCACACCTCTCCGAAGTGTGCCAAAGTGTGAAGAGTGAGGCACCGTACGGATTGCCAGTGTGACCTGAGAAAGAGAATATGCATTCTGACAAAGTATCGGAGTATAATTTATAAATTACATGAAGCTTTCATCCCAGCAGCACAAACAGCAACAGTACGGCAGCTTTCAGTAGCAGCTCCTGCTTCCTTATGCAGAGGTCTTTGACGTTACATCCTGTGTTTCCATGGCAACTATAAACATTTCGTGTCTGTCATGGCGGCTCATCATGGCGGCTGCCGCAACAAGACACGTCCCGTTACAACTATAAAATTACTGATTTCTCTGGCTTTGAAAACTGTTGGAAATATTTGAGGTAATGTACCTACTCAACAAAAATAAATATAACACAGGCTTAGTCCATTTTTAATTAATGTAGATATTTGAATGTAGACATTGTATTCAATTCTACATACCTTTAACGGGACAGCCCGCTAATGTTCCATCTGTCTGTAGTCTGTAAACTTAGCCGAACTAGAACAAGAGCAAACAAGAGCGCACCAGAGTTTGTTTCAAACGGACCAAACGGCTCAGGTGTGAACCCTTGGTTGCCATGGTATCAAAAGAAGAGAAGACGAGTCATGATTTGAACTTGTTTCCTCTTCTATTTGTTACATCCTGCTCTTAATAGCCGACATTTAAAGATTCCAGATTTTGATCGCCCATGTAAATTTGAAGTTGCCCCGGTTACCTGCACAGTATTCTTTTTTATTCCACCTTGACTTTAATTATGAAGCTTAAAATTAATGATGCACTTTATGAACATCGAACAACTCATTTGCATTTCAGTAATAGGTCGTTTATATTTATGTTGTTATTGATCGTCATTGTTTGATTCATGGGAATGAGCCGATGTTTATTATTTATTTGTATTTCTTCTGTTACAGCGCACACATACCCCCCCCCCACACACACACACACACACACACACACACACACACAAAAATAACGAGGTTTGTCATTTTTAGTCTTAACCTGAAATCAACCCAAAACTCACAGGACACAAATGAAAACCCCACTCTTCCTGTTTACTGATAACAAAAGCCATTCATTTGATTAACTGTGAAAGACACTTTACATCAGAATGTGAAGAACAGGACGTCATAAAAAAACAATAAGCCTTTAATCCAAGTTGGCAAACCAGACCACTTGGGTACGTGCGAACGAATCTCTGAATAAACAAACCCAGGAAGACAGCCGTCTGCCGAGTTAATCAACACGGCAGGGGAGGCCTTTGATGTGATCTGGACTATCTCAAACGGATTTAATAGCTTTTAGACCCGTTGAATGAACTGCCTTAACCAACATAATCCATTTCTGTTATAAAATAATTTCGGTTCAATCCCTGAATCAGATATATGTATCCATGACATCAAGACTAACACTTTCATGCAAGTTAGATTCCGCTACGACCATTTATGACGAACTTAGATATTGGAAAACTAAATCACATTACCTGGTGAACTCTCCTTGAATCTTACGTGGAGCACTACTGCCCCCTAGTGGCAGGAGCGCTGTACCGACCTGAGTTTCAGGACAGCAGAAGTACGATAGTTACGATGTGATTTTGTCCTAGTTATAAATTTAGTATTGTAAGATATGATTCTATACCCTTCATATTATATTAATGTGTTTTGTTTTGAATGTTGAATGGTATAATGCTGATTTCATTCCCATACAGGCGGAAATCGTCTAACTGTCTTCAGGTTGGACGTAATGTCTATTTCATTGCATAATTGTCTGAAATGCTTTATGTCGGAAATAATCCTACATACGAATATTGACATGGTGGTGTTCATATGATCAAAGTTCTTATTTATGCTCTGAATAAGTAAAGAACTCGGAGTGGATTAAATGAAAAGTTTAACATCGGAGGCGGGTTAGATATTAGATATTCTCTTTTGGTTTTTTTTCTCTTCTTGCAAATTTTATTCTGAAACTCTTTCTTCCTTCTTTAGACGTCTCTCGTTAATTATTTTCTTGAACCACGTTGTTCCTTCAAGTTTTGCCGACGCGAAACTCTTTGAATTTGAGTCCGGATTCGCAGGACCTGCAGAACTCGAATCCAACTTAAACCAACCCTGATTCTTCACGCATGCATTCTAAGGCTTTTTCTTACAGCCTAAGATTGAGCGCCGCTTTCTTTTCTTTTTGAAGTATTGCTCATTCATCCCCCAGAACATTATTTTCTCTATTCTCACCCTTGACTACAAGTGACCATTCAAGTCAAGTGAGGATCAACGAGCGTCAATCCTGACGAACGTTAATTAAGACTCTTTGAGCCGCTGAGAGAAGGCTCCACGGACAACTGCTTGGACCGCTGTGTTTTTCTTCAAACCCATCTCATTGTCGACTCCGAACAGACCTGCTACGGTGGTTATCATGGGCCACCGGCATTCCTGATCCGAAAGAACTCGAAAGGAAGTCTTGGTACCATTCGGCGGAGTTCAATTGAACACTACGTCTCAGTAAGGAAGCGTTCTGATTATGAGATTGGGGTGTTGAGTCAAGCTTGTGGTATCCGAATCAAAGCCTCAGAGTCAACTTCATCAAATTTATTAAGTTCCCTTTTTATTTTCTTTCTCAAAATCCCACTTCGTTAAATCCCTCAAACAATATAGTTAAACTCCAAACTTGACATAAGGATCTCACCATGACAATCTAAACCATTCAATTTTATTGTTATTCAAGTAATATCACTGTCGTAATTATACTGATATTACCTTTGCTTTTCCTTTATATTCTTCTGTTCATCATTTTTCTTTATCAAACTTTCAGTACTTTGTCTGTGTAATTTTATGGTTTTTATTACTTGAGAATTCATCCCAATGATATGAGACAGATTTATAGATTCATTAATTACTACAAGTAATATTAGTTTCCTTACTTAACAAGGATGGTGCCCCGAGTTATATATATTAGATATGCAGATTCACTGAGCGTTTGGGGCACTTGTGACCCTCATACAGCACACGGGACAATATTTAATTCTCTAGAAACAGCAAAGTCCTCGCCGGTGTTACGGTGTAAAGAATGACCATGTCATCTGGTGACTTTCAGCCGAATGTGTCAAACGTTATGTGTCCTATGCCTCTTTGTTTAGCTTTTCATCATATCTAAGAAGTGTTTTTGACTTTATGACGACATAAAGCTGAACAAAGAGACCGGCCCTTTCTGAATAGTCACAGTTACATTAGCTAGTTAACGTTAGCTAACGATAGTACCATCATGATTCCTGTCAGATGTTCCTGTCAGTCAAAGTCAGGAATATTTAGATCAAGATGGATGAGAATAAGTGTGTTTTTGTTCCCTCACAGGGACAGCAGAGCATCTATTCATCCACAATCTCCTCCTCTCTGGGTTTCCCAGATTCAATTCTGTATGAGAATAACCTGATGTCTCCTCTTCAGTTGGAGCATCACACTAAACAACAACTGTCTTTCATTTGAAACATTTAAAAATAAAACTGATATAAAAAACTGAGACCAATAACTTTTCCATATAGCGTAGAGCCAGTGAGAAGAAATCTGCTTTTAACAGCAGAAGAGTATTGTCAGCAGATTAACAGCATGTGTTACAAACAGTGAGAAGGAAAACTCCTCTTCATATTTAGTCAGAGCATACTAGCTAACTAGAGACAGAGTAGTGAGGGTCATCCCTTCCCCAGCCTAGGAATTTTTTTTTGATTTTTGTAAATCAATCATTGGTGTGAATCAGAGGGGATTTAGAAGTGGGTAAACCCTGTGGAGACTGAAACAATAAGTGGGTGTACTCTGTTTGCCTGCGTATACCACCAGGGCAGCTCTATCATTGTGACACCAGAAGAACAAAAACCTGACACTTATTTCTCTCATGAGTCCAGTTTAAAGAGTTTAGGAAGCTTCCTCAACATAAAGAGTGTCAAATCTTTAAACATGTAAACATTCATATCTTTCTTTTCAGCTTTTGATGGATTCTCTTCATGTTATTTCACTTCTGATGAGAGTTGAGCGGCAGACATGAAGCTTAAAGAGAGAAAGACGTCAAACAACAGATTGAATTAAACCAGATAAAAATCCCGGTTACTGCTGCGTCCTTTCGGTTCGTTCATTTCTGACCCTGAGATTCTCTGTGTGACATGTCAGTGCCCGGTTCAGAGCGCTCAGGTGGGCGGCAAGGATGGAGTTTCATTCACACGAGGCAGCACAAAGAGCCTTGTGGGTATTTTGGTAGAAATTGGGTCTTCGACTTTGTGCTGAGAATAGAAATCTGTTTCTGGCACAAAGTCAATCTGCTTAAAATGTAAACAATCCTTTTAAAATGAAACGGTCCCCGCCGGAGGGCTGAGCTCAAATAAGCGTCACATATTCAAAACGTTGAAATGTGTCTGAAGCAGGATCGTTGATACATCAGTACGAGTGATTCTCAAAGTTCATGTTGTCCACAGCTGCTTTAAACGCTTTGTTCAGTCGCTGCAGACGTCTGAAGACAGCAGGACACGTTGTGATTCTGCAGCCGCTCATCATTTAGACGCCCCATCAGAGAGAACAACTTAATGTCAGAGTCCACTGAGTTCACCTACATCACCTGCAGACTGCTGCAGAAGAACCACACACACACACACACACACACACACACACACACACACACACACACAGACACAGTAACTAACACACACACACACACCTATACACACAGAGAGACACACACACACACACACAGTAACACACACACACACACACACACACACACACACACACACACACACACACACACCTATACACACAGAGACACACACACAGTAACACACACACACAGTAACACACACACACACACACACACAGACACACACACACACACATACACACACACAGAGACACAGTAACTAACACACACACACACACCTATACACACAGAGAGACACACACACACACACACACACACCTATACACACAGAGAGACACACACACAGTAACACACACACACAGTAACACAGACACACACACACACACACACACACAGTAACACACACGCACACACACACACACACACACACACACACACACACACACACACACAGAGACACAGTAACTAACACACACACACACACACACACACACACACACACACAGAGACACAGTAACTAACACACACACACACACACACACACACACACACACACACACACACACACACAGAGACACAGTAACTAACACACACACACACACAGACACAGTAACTAACACACACACACACACCTATACACACAGAGAGACACACACACACACACACAGTAACACACACACACACACACACAGAGACACACACACACACACACACACTCCAGGCAGCTCCATCATTACTGTAAATACATCAGATGATCAAAGCTTTTCTATCTGAACATGAACTGAGTCACAGAGACTTTTTATTTT
The DNA here is from genome assembly GCF_963930695.1 of Labrus bergylta. Classification (NCBI taxonomy): domain Eukaryota; kingdom Metazoa; phylum Chordata; class Actinopteri; order Labriformes; family Labridae; genus Labrus; species Labrus bergylta. The sequence goes on along the minus strand of NC_089203.1, from coordinate 2,743,416 downwards.
GTCTCGTTTATTGCCGTGAATGATTCTTCACTGCTTCCAAACAAATAACGTGTTCTCTGTGACTCCAGTTTCGGGCTGCCTACTACAGAATATCTCTAACAGCCAATGAGAGCGAGCCGACCAGAAAGCATCAACAAGTGGACGTTGTGCAACAACTCACCTCTAGCTGGAGCTGAACATCGTATGAATCCGTGCATATACTGTCTCCTCAGGATTTCAGCCGGATTGTTTTTTTTTGTTGTTTTTTTTCAAGAACTCAGCAGGACACACACAGCTGAACACGTCCATCGTCCGCCATATTAGTTTTTCTTCTGTAGTCACGTCTCCTGTCTGTGATGCCGTTACTACAAACAGCAGGTGTGTGGTCTGGTGGTCTGGCCGAGTCGTCTCATGTGCATACAAATCTGTTGAAACTGTCTTTGGACTAACATGTTTTTAAAGTCAGTGAAGATTTGAAAATCATCTCGTATAGCCAGCGTCACCGTATGAATACAGTCTGTCAGCAGAGAGACAATCACAGAAGTATATCAGGACATCAAGGTACCTGCAATTAATACAAGAACAAATAAAGGATGTAGGACATACAACAGAAACTGTTCCAAATCTTGAATTAATATAAGTTTTACTGTTTCTCTTTTTTTGATGCATTTTTTTATTTAAGAAAAAAGAGAAAGAAAAGAAAATACAAAAAAAGCATTGGACATAAAAATTTGACAATAAGCATTTCCTTTTCTTTTCTCTTTTCTTTTTTTTTCTTCTTTTTTTTCCAGACAGAGATTTAAATATGTAACTGTTGTAGATAATCACATATAGGTTAATTTACCTGAGATCATATTATTCATATTTTTTATATATTAATACATTCTGGGATGTTAAGTGCTCCATGAGTGGTCCCTGGGGAGGGCCATTTCAGGATGGCCCTCCCCAGAATGCTATTTCTTGCTTATTTTAATTTTGGGGAAGGGTCTTAAGCCTTTCAAAATAAAGAACTAGAGGGTCCCATGTTGTATGAAATGTTTGGGTTGACCCTCTAATAGAAAACTTGATCTTTTCCAATTTAAGGAAAAGCGTCAGGTCACTCATACTGTTACTCTTTTAACACAGTGATGCATGTGGGCACAGGGTTTGTTAATGCGCGAGCCAAACAAGCATGAAACTACATGAAACCACACACACACACACACACACACACACACACACAGACACACACACACACACACACACACATTCAACAGTGTGGAGTATGTGAGCTATTGAGTGGAAGGAGGAAGAGGAGAAAGAAGATCCTTGAATCCATCCTTCAGACAAGCTGACAGCAAGAGGAGGACAGAAGGCGGAGGACGATAGGGGGAGATAATGAAGGGGAGCACGGGATGAATGGAGCGGCAGATTAGAGAGGAGGAGAGTAAATTGAAAGTATTGAGTGACTGGGCGAGGAGCGGAGGGTCGAAGAAAGAAGCAGTGAGGGTGAGGCAACTTGGCAGTCAAAAGAGGAATGAGAAGCAGAGAGGCGAGAGAAAAACAGGGCCGAGAGCTGAGCAGCAGAGAAATGTTTGAAAGGAGAAGAGACAGGTAAAGGTTGAGGGGAGAAACGAGGAGGGTTACATCAAAGACGAGGGCGGCTGAGGTTGCACCACGAGGATCTGAAAGAGACACAAGGGGGCACGCTCTCAGTTACAATCGAGCTGCAACCTCAGAGCGCTCAGGTGTTGATGAAGCACAAAAAAACTTCAGTTCCCCGGGTGTCCACTAGAGGCTGTCTCCAAAAACACTGAGATTACTGTAGTTCGTTTAGATGGAAGACATCAGGGTTGGAAAGTAAAAAGGATTCTGTCACAAAAAGGTAATCAACAAAGTGTCAATAAATATCAAACTTTAAATAATTTAACAACTGTGAGGACATTTCATTTTGGTTATAATGGCGCCCCCTGGTGTTTGAATATGAGCACTGGTAATCCAGATTTATGGTAGTGTTGGTAAATCAGTGTCTGGATCTTATTAAGCCTATCCAGTTTGACCATAAAGTACAAAACGGGCGCTGTTGTCCCAGTGGTGAGGTCGCACCCAGTGTACAGTAGTCCTCCAAGGGGTCAGCCCTGGGTTCAAATCCTTTCCTGTGTGTCTCTCCATTTCTTCTCTGTCCATTGTCCTTTCTAAAAAAAGCAAAAATATAATATAGGCTCCGGGGAAAACAAAACGTTATTTTGAGTTTAATCGTGATCCAGTTTGGGCTTCAATTCTAGTTCACGTTCCTCTAACATTTAAGGTGTTGTACCATCTGAGATAGTTCCAGCGTCGGCAGAAGTCATAACTTAAATCTTACCACTAGCTCCTAGGTGTAAAGTCCTCTATAATATGGTTGTCATGGTGATGGTTTTTGAAAGGGAGATAACTTGAGGAGGAGCAGAGGGTTTTACCAGCTGTTTAGTGTCAGCAGTGTGTTCTTTAGTTTCCAACACTTTGTTTCACTCACTGTTGTTGTACTCGCTGTAAGCCTGTAGCCTCATCATAATGTTTAGTCATATTTCAAATGCATTATGGTCGCCGTTTGTGGATTAACGTCAGTGAACAGAAGTTATTTTCATTTTATTATTTTTTGTTGTTGTTGCGGTTACTCTAATCAGAGACGATCAGACACGAGCGGAAACAATGGAACGAACACTGCGTGAAAAGAAAAATGCTGCTCACTGATTGGTCACCTCCAAGCAGGAAGTGCAAAATCATGCAGTCTGAGTGTACACTTTAGGATGAATCCAGGAACACTGGAAATCTTATAAATAGGTCTGATTAGTTATTGTCATCACTGGCACACACTGTACAGGGGGGTGGGTGAATTTCATTTTCTAAAAGGCACCATTTTGATTTTATGAATGATACATGTTATCCATAGTTAGACACGTAGCTGACCTGATTGACAGGTGGGTGTGATGTAACAGTTCATCAAGAGGTTTAAAACCCGCCTCAGCTCCAGCTCTCAGCCTGTCGTTAGGTTGACTGAAAGTTAGACTGAGACAGGATTTCCAACATGGAGACTGCTGCTGATGAGCCTCCAGAGCCCCCTGTAGGAACAGTTTTACAGTCTATGTTCACATCAAGGTGTCATCTGCAATTTATCTTGGTAAGTTTAGACGCTCTCTAGTTATGATGAACCTTACATCTCCATGGTAACCAAACAATGACACAACTTCAGTAATGAGTTCACATGTCTGGGTTTAGTGAGGACATGACTCAGAACTTCTACAGAGCTGTGTCAAGAGGCCACACAACTTTTGTTTTGTTATGTGCTCCCTCCCCTCCTCCCTCTGAAAAGATTGTATTAATCATGTCGATAGAGTTAGAGTGCATAAAATATCATTTGATACTTTTTGCAAGACCCCATTTAGTTTTGGCCGTATAGTTTCTGTCAAAAAGTCAGGGCGGTAAAGCCAATAAGTCAAAGCAAATTGACAAATGAAGGTAAAAAATGATGAGAGAGGGGAGCATGAAACAGGAGAAGTAATAACTTCAGAGGAATGAGGTCAGAGAGAGAGAGAGAGAGAGAAACATGGACGAAGAGAGAGAAAAAAAAAAAGACAGGGAGCGACCTGGAGGATGAATCGACAGCGATGAATAGCAGCACGGGGGGGAGGGGGGAATAGCCAGGTGAGGAGGGGAGGAGGGACGGATTGGGAAAGGGCAGAGGAAGAAGAATGATGGAGGGAGGTGGCGATGGCAGTGTGTGTGCTTGTGTGTGTGTGTGTGTTGGGTGGCAGGGAGGTAGCGTGGGGGGGAGGGGGGAGCCGACGGCGATGAGAACATTATGGCGGGATAATGAAGAGGTTCCACGCTGTCAGCCAACACCATTCACCCTGCATGGCTCTGACCCCAAAGTGTCAACAAGCTAAACGACCGAGCAGCAGCGCATTACACACACACACACACACACACACACACACACACACACACACACACAGACAAACAGACAGACAATGTTAAAAATAATGTTTGTCTGGGTGTGAATCTGACTGTCAGAGAATGATTTGTGTTCCTGCAAACATCTTGTGCGCAGACACATGTTAATAATTGTTTCTACATGGTCACAATGTTGCCTGTGTGTGTGTGTGTGTGTGTGTGTGTGTGTGTGTGTGTGTGTGTGTGTGTGTGTGTGTGTGTGTGTGTGTGTGTGTCATATAACCACACAAACCTAATAATGAACCTGATTGGCTCACACAGACACACTGACTGTGCAGTCAGTGCTGTTTGCAGAGTAAATATCATCTTCTTTATTGGTATTCAGAACAGTCAGATTCAATAAATTGAGTCAACAGAGGTTGTTTCATAAGGCTAATCTCTGCTCACACATCACAACACAACACAATCACTGCCAGGAAAATAGAGTTTAGAGCAACTGAAACCTGCCTTCAGAAGTTCCTCTATCTCTCTTTGTCTCTCTCTCTCTCTCTCTGTATCTCTCTACCCTCCCAACCCGTCACTTTATCACACGTTTGCACACAGGCGCTGCTTCTCCTCTTTTATTCCTTCCTCAATGCCGCTCTATCTCTCTCCTCTCTCTGTCTTTTTCCTGGCCGTCTGATGCAAAGCTCTATCGGAGCAGGGGGGAGAAGAAAAACATTGGTTTTTGTCTTTTTCCCTCTGTTTGGATTCAGACTGCTCTCTGCTTTAATAAGACGACAGGACAGAAACCTGTGTTGTAGGAGCGCTTTCCGTCTGTGATTGTGCGCTTCATGTACACGTGCTGACAGACAGCTGCTGCGGCCGGCTTCAGGAAAATGGAGGGGTTTTTATTTTAATAATACCGGCAAAATTGGTATTCATAGAAATCAGGCCTTCATCTTTCCCAGGCTTTAAATAGAAAGGACTTTTGTCCTGATTTCCAAAAGTGAAGCTAATTTTCACCCTGCGCTAACGCTAACTAACGGTATCATCTGTGTTTTATTCTGTTGGCAGAAAAAAACCTGCAAACACTGTCCCCTTCTTCTGAAACATCAGAAGACCAAACAGTGTCACATCAGGGTTCAAATCAAAACCCAAAGGTCACATGAGCGTTGCTTTGTAGAGCAGTAACGACACAAGCTTTTTAGCTCCAGCTTTTTATTTACATCTCTTCAAAACTACACATCTTTACATCACCTGACAGCTACACTGCAAAAAACTATAACAATAAAAAGAGAGTTTTGGGCACTTGTGACCCTCATACAGCACACGGGACAATGTTTCCAAGTCTTCAGCAGAACTTCACTTCAGTGATGTTTACAGATATCCAGAGGAGAATCCCTCTCATGACTCTGCTGTAGGATGAAAGACTACAAACTGACAGCTTCATTCCTCATGTGTCCTGGTCATCCCCGCTCTGAAAATGTTTTTCAAGCATTTTTTAGGCGCCCATAAAAGTTGTGTTTAAACGGTTCAACTTTTCAGCTCAAGACACCGAGTCGTAGTGCTCATCGAGTCACTCCTGGACAAAAGTAGACTTGGAGGTGTTCATCGTCCAGGCAGATTTCAGAGGCGCTACCAGCTTATTTCCCCCTCAGACGTGCTCAGGCGTTTTTGAAGTGTAAACAGATTTGACTTTGATCTAATGACAATAAACAGTCTACATCACAGATGAATTATTTCAAAATGAAGTCTTGTTCTTTAAAGACCGGAGGAGCAAACTTTTCAAACGCCTGTTTTTTTGAAAGGAGTTCTGATTGACCACTTAAACTGAAGCTGCAGGACATCAGGAGAATGTGACATGTTCTAGAGAGCGCTACACATTACCCCTCTGAAGATTAAAAAACAAGCATTCTCTTGACATGTAGGCAACTTCATCGACTCCTTGTAATCCTTTATTGTGACATTTCCTGCCCTTTTTCTTTTACTCCCCCTCTTGTCATATACTGGTCACATTCTGCTTCAGTTTTAATTTGCTGTCGATACGATCTCATTATTTCCTCCATGTTTTTCTTGTTGTCATAAACTCAGTGTATCATCTGAATTTCACAGCACTTATTCAATCAGTAGAGAGGGCTGTCTCACTCTGCAGCAGCTTTTATCAACAGGTCAGACACTTACCAACCTTCCCTCTTTTGAAGTTCTTCTTGTTGAGTTTAAGTTCATGCCAGTGAAAATTGTTCTTCTTGAACAGATGATTCATATTACAGCCCTCTAAGAAAAACTCTGTTGAGCTCAGAGATTCATACCTGAAAATAGTTTGTTAGAAGGAACATTTTTGAAATCTTTCCAGATCTTTCTTTACAGACTTTTCAATCAATCAATATTTGTATATTGCCATTCATGGACAGATGGTCTGGGGGAAGTCGTGAGAGAGATATGGGAGGGACAAGTAGTAATAACGACTGGCGGTAAGACGCTAGACTGTGATGCACATAACAGTTACAATCTAATCCTCCAGCTCTCGCTCAAGAAAAGAGAATCATTGTTGTCCACATCTCCACAGACATTTCTTCACCCAAACTCGTTTTGTTTTGTTTTTTCCTCTCTGCTTAGAGCATTAGATCGCTGTTAAGAATACAGATCTGACAGGCTGGATTGAGACTCACCCTATTTGACGATTTGATTTAGAGCGTTTTAATTTTTCACTCGTTGCTGAATTTCAATATTTAATTGCGATTAATCGGAAATATAATGGCGGGTTAAAAGTACCAAAGGTCAATGTGTGATGTCACCAGGTGGATATTACTACAGCTGAGCTGTCTGAGAGTTTGTTAAAGTGAAATGAGACATTCAAAGATGCAGCAGAGTCCTTCTTTTACATCACTGAGACTACAGGGAGACACTGAGGACCACTATCTTCAGAGCCTGAAGGGACAAAAGAGCATGAGATTAATCAGGATTATTCCAATGCATTGATTTCAGACCTTGATCCCATCCTGATGAAGGCCTTAGTGCTGCTGGTCCTTTGAGACACAACAATTTATTTAAAACACCCTTAAAGATAAAATAACAAGAAGATTTTTAGGCCTGTCCCTCGACTAAGGATTTACATAGACCCGCATGATTGTTCAGATTTCTCCTGTAGTCGACTGACAGATGAAAGTTTCTGCTTTAATGTAACTTTATATCCATATTACACATGTCCAATACAGCAGGCACACTCACCGATGGCCCAGTGTGTGCAGGTCAGACTACTGACAAACAAACAGAGTTACCATTTGAAGATTTACTGAACTCTCCTGATCATAATAATCCCCCAAACTGAGTCCCCATTAAATCAAAGGTTTAATCCAAACACATTCGATCCATAATGATCCACAGAACTGTTCAAACCTTTTGATGACATCTCACAACAGCCTAGAAGAGCCAATGAGAGCCTTCGTTAAAAGGAGGCCCCCCCTGTTCTGACGGCCAATTGCACTCATTAGAGGAGATTATACAGGGAAGCCTTTCTGAAAATTTTTTGAACACATTATCCATTCATGAATGAATAATGTGTCAGTTTTTTGATCACAAGTTCCAGTTACAGATGTAAGAAAACAGAGTAAGAAGCTGCAGCAGAAGAGTTACAACGCATCACTTCTACCATCACTTGTCAAATGGATAAAACATCCTCAAACCAAACTCTTCCTGTGTCCTGCTGTGGAGCAAGGAGCTGCACTAACTGTAGACCAGGTTCAGGTCTTTGTCTTCTCAGGGTGATGGATGGGTGTTGAGCTGAAAGTTAAAGATGATCTAAGAATCATTGTTCCCTTACAGCAGAATTATTTATGAAGGTTCCTCCACTTATCCCTCAGTCACTCTCCTTTTTTAAGGAATGACGTCGTTTTATTACACTTAGAACGATGAAGAATGAAATGATGATGATGTCATGTTGATGTACTCTGGCTTGAACTCAGTGAAAGGACTGACAGGTCGATCTAATCAGTGGAAAAACATATTACAATCAAAGCAGCATCATTTCATGACTCTGAACTCTTTTTTACTTACACTCCACTCAGATGTCTTTTTATTTCAGATTAAAGTCAACAGCTAGTTTAGCTCATTTTAAAGCCTGCTAACATTTATTTATTTAACCTTTATTAAACCAGGTAATTAACCAGTTGAGATCAATATGTTGTTTTCAAAAGAGTGACCTTGTCAAGAGGCAGCACACATCTTAATAAACATTACATGATTAAAGGAAGAATGTGTGACTTTTTGATCCAGTAGATGTCACCCTTGAGCACCAGCATGAAACCAAAACAAACAGCTGTTAGGCCACACCTCCTCCATACTGAAGCCTCCGCCCTCCTCCAGAGACACACCTCCAACTCCCTTCTACACTCATGTTCACAAAAAGAGTTGTGTATTAGAACGCACCATAATGAAGCACCATTAATCACAAGTTTGGGACAGAATAATCGCCTGTGTCCTGCATTGTTGTGTTAGCATGCTAATGTTAGCGCTCTTTAGTTAGCTCGCAGCTTCATTTTGCACATGACAATGACCGTGATCTAAAGATGTTCTTCTTCTTTTACAGTTTGCAAACAATGAGTTAAGAGAAGCTAAGAGCAGAAATGAAGATTCAAAATGTGCAAACTGGTTCGCTGATTAAAGTGCAGAAGTTGTGAACACAGATTATAAATCAAAAGCACAGTCACTGTCCGACGGTCTTGTGTTTTTTGGTCGTTTAAGATCGAGCCTGGAAATCTAAATGCTGATGTTTGTCATGACACAGCATCAAGCCAATCTGTTGCTCAGCTGTAAATGTTTGATGTAAAACTTATTATTAGCTTCACTTACATGCAGATATCTGTTTATAGAGATAAATAAATCATTTGTGCTGATTAGAGCTGGGGCATCATCATCTGCTTTTCCCTTCCATACAGACTGTTTTGAACAAAACCAGAAGGCTTCTCAGTTGTTACACAGATATTTACTTAAAAATAAATATTTTGACCCAAAACATTGTAAGGAAAATGATGCAAATGATTTAAAAATGGTTTAACATCGATTACTGGAAAAAGAATCCCTCGATTCTTCATGAAAGATATCAGGCCTGCACCTTTGTAAGATGTTGTGATATTAGAGGAACCCTTCAGGGTGAGACGAGACCTCTCCCATGGGTCCAGCCGCCTCGACATTATCCCTTCAATAATGTTCAACATTATGTGTGATACAATAATCCCGTCCTCCAGCCTCTTATTTTCTTCTTCTGTCATCTGTCCTTCCTCTGTGTCACCTCTCCTCCTCTCTGCTCTACAACAGGACATCTGTCTTATATCCACCTACTCCTCTGTCATCCCTCCTTTCTTCTCCCCCTCCCACTCTCTCCTCATTGTTGTCTCTATCTCTCTTTCTCTGTCCCCCGCCCACTCACTCCTCTCTTCCTCTCCTTTTTGTCGTCTTTAAAATCAGGTGAAGATCGCCAAAATCTCAATATAAAACGTTTTGTTTGTCAGGTCTGCTTTTTCTCTTTCTCGCCTCTTTATTTAGCATCATCTTCCTCCCTCGACCCCTCTCACTCGATCTGTCCTCTTCCTTTTTGTCTGTGTGTGTGTGTGTGTGTGTGTGTGTGTGTGTGTGTGTGTGTGTGTGTGTGTTTGTGTGTCTCTGGATTTAAAAAAAAAAATTTCATTAAGTGGCATCAAGAGTGAAGTATCTCTCTCCCTTTTTCAGCCTTGCTGATAGTTGAGCGACTACAGTAATCTATGCCTGTGTGTGTGTGTGTG